>NC_083463.1:10710312-11010312 GCF_030014155.1 Tachysurus vachellii
ACACTCACACACTCTCTCTCGCACTCACACTCTCTCTCTCTCTCTCTCTCTCTCTCGCACTCACACACTCTCTGTCTCTCGCACTCACACTCTCTCTCTCTCTCTCTCTCTCGCACTCACACTCTCTCTCTCTCTCTCTCTCTCTCTCTCTCGCACTCACACACTCTCTCTCTCTCTGTGTGTGAGTGTGCAGTTCCACTCTATAGCAGTCCAAGGATTTGAGCTAATGTTTTTTTCCCCTACACTTCATTTCAGTGCACTATATTTCCAATAGGGTGCGGTTTGGGACACAACCAGTGAGTGGGATTTCAGCACTGCTGATTAAACAGGTGCTTTCTCTAAATTAGACTGAGAGATAATCACTTACTCAGCATTTCAGAATGCTTTGCTGCACAGATGTTACATCATGTGCACTTATGATGTCATATATTATAGATAAGAAGGAACAGAATCCCAAGACTGATTTTCATCTTGGAAAGCCACATGGCAGAAATATCACACATTCAGAAAAAGACTTCTGATTCCTGATGATGTGCATTAATAATGGGGGGATGGGGGGGGGGGGACATGTCTATATATTTAAATAATGGTTTATTGTGTTGTATGGAATTGTAATCCTAGTCATTACATATTGTTTTCAGTGCCATTTAGTTTCAGCACAAAATTAAAGGTTCCTTCCTTTTACTGGCTCTTCAACAAGTGTGTACGTTTATCTTCTCTGATTCTTTCCTTTAATCACGCTTATCACGTTTTATATAGATATTTTTTTATAGATATTTCTTACACTGATTTGTTAAACCTATTGTTTATTTAATGCAGGTGAATTGATAAGACTGAAGATATGCATCTGTGGTGATTTTCATGTTCTAGGAATCCTAAAGCAGGTAAAGGATTGCATCAAGGACTGTGGGTGCCAGCAGAAGTCAGAGCGTGGGAAAGGTAGTGCTGAGGATGGATCGGTTCCTCGTGGTCCAGGTAGACGAAAGGAGGAGGAAGAAGAGGAGGAAGAGGATCTTGAAGAACTGCATGCTGCCATTAATATGAAGTCAAAGGCTGCCAATGTTGACAAACACGAACTTGTTTTTGTAAGTACGATGTTTGTGTTAAGATTACTGGGCCAAAAAAACAAGATGGGTTGTACTTTTACAAGAAAATATCAGTTATTTTTTGATTTCTAATGCTGAACACAGTACGTTAAAATGAATAAAAAAACTGAACATTTCTTGCCATGCAGCGAGACAGATGTACGATAGTTAAAACATTGCTGTGTGTTTTTGTGATGTAGGTGGACAGTAAGGGTATTGTGAAGCAGTTCCTGCCCAAACATGGCCAGACCATGTTGGAAAAGCTGAATCAGCAGCGCTTAAGTAACCAGTTTTGTGACATTACCTTGCTCATTGAGTCTGAAGAGTATCGGGCACACAAAGCTGTCTTGGCTGCTTGTAGTGATTATTTCTATGAGCTCTTTGTTGAGAAGGGTGCTGTGGCCAGCCATGAAGCCGTCGTGGACCTCTCAGGTAATTGCATCTGATAAAAGCACTTCTGCTATTTGAGTTATGTATTGAATATTAGATATTGGATTGGTGCAATAATATAACTCTGTGTTTGCATGTGTTTTGTTGTGTCTCTATCTGCCAGGCTTTAGCAAGGCAAGCTTCCTGCCTTTGTTGGAGTTTGCCTACACCTCAGAGCTGACATTCAATTTCTGCATTATGGCAGAGGTGGCCATGCTTGCACGACACCTGCACATGCCTGAAGTGCTGCAGATTTGTGAGTCAGTGCATAAAAAAGTAGAGGCGCAAAAGCTAATGGTCTATCAGCAAGGAGACGTGCACACAGTGATAGCCAGGGAAACGCTGCCTGCTCAGCCAGTTGCTCCTTCTGAGTCTGGAGCTTACATGGTGGCTATGGAGAGTGATGGCCAATCAGTGGTGGCTCACTCTGGGCAGTCTGAAGCTGAACACTCCATCACCGTTATTACAGGTGAAGACGGAACAGCAGAATCTCTGGCTTTGCTTGCAGGGGCGACCATGGACGGGGAGACGATGACCGTGGTCACGCACAGTGGCCAGGTTGGCTTGCCCGAATCACTCTCTCTCGTGGCCCATAACGGACAGTCAGAAGCAGGTGAAACCATGACTGTGGTCACTCACTCTGGACAAGCAGGCTCAAGTGAATCGCTGGCTGTGGTTCAGGCATGCTGGACAGTGGATGAGCCTCAGGAAGTGGAAACACCGGTAAGAGGGAGCATGGGGCCTGGTGCCTACATTATTAGTGTGGAACCAGGCAAGATAGCTCCTACTGAGAAGGTTCATCTAACTGCATCAGCCCCGGCTCTTCAGGAGGAACCGCTGGTCCAGGCTTTAGAGTCCCTACCCCAGCCGGTGGTGAATGCACAACATCCACCAGCCCCTGCACCTCAGAAAAGGAGGCCAGGGAGGCCCCCAAAGGCAAAGCAACCACCACCAGTACAGGAACCAGTAATGGCTGAGGTTGTAGAGAGTCTTGTAATGGGAGGAGAGGATGAGAAGGAAGAGGAACAAGAGAGTGTAGACCCTAATAGGAGGTTCCTGAGGAAGCGTTCAGTGAGGGAAGGAGGATACGTTCGTCTACATATGGGACTTGAGACAGAGGAGGAGGTGGCAAATGCTGTGAAGGTATGAGTACAGGCTAAACCTATGGTGATACATAAATATAAATTTAGGTTTACATACCTGTTAATATGATTGGTACTTTCACAGTTTGGAATTTTTTTGGCTTTTAACTTTATTTTGGGTAGTGGGACCATTTAAGCACTTTTACAAATAAAAAAGTCCATAGGTGTAGGTAGGGTACGCATATATACAAATGTACAAAAACTAGGTGTTCTATTTGTGATTTTATTTTGTCCTCAGACACCTCAGAGACCGGCAAAGCGAGGCCGTGTGTCCCAGTCTCTAAAAAGACCATTGACTGATTCTACTGATACTGAACCTCAGTCTGCCTCTGATGGGACAAATTCAATTCCCGAGGGAGCAGAGGCAGTTGGCCCGGAGGTGATGCCTGTAGAAGAAGGGGCAGCACGAGAAAAAACAAAGGGGGCAGTGGATGGAGAACACACATGCAGCGAATGTGGCATGGTGTTTCAGAGACGCTACACCCTGATCATGCACATGCTCAAACACGAGAAGTCACGCAGCTTCAAGTGCACTGTAGGTATATGCTCGGTTATGACGGCATACTTGGTTTGGTTTTGTCTTTATAGTGGTATACGTGGTGTACGATATCTTGTACACATATTACGGGAGGGGGGAAATTGTTTGTGGTACACAATGGTTTTTGAAGCTTATCAAACAGATAATTGTAAATCCTATCAGATCATCCTATCTGCAGTGGTGATATAAGGAAAGGTATTTAGTGGGTGTTTAATTAGTCTACCACTAGACTGATCTCCATCTCCCTTCAGTCTTCAAACAAACAGCTGCTGATTAGCAAAAACCAATATAACTGAATAAACGTATCCCCATGTTCATAGTTCACCTATTGAAGTTATATTTATGGGAGAACTATATATGAGCTTGGAAATCAGCCATGTCTTGTTCAAGTCCACCCAGAGCTGGGTTAAAAATTCAAGCATATTGAAGCAGATTGCACACTTTATTGGAAATTACTTGCATCCATATAAGGTTGTATAAAACATAGGGTTCTGCTCACAGTCTTATTATACATGGGGGTGGAGAGAAAAATAAATCACATTTATTGAAATAATCTCATTGTAATATCAAATAAGGGAGTCACTGCTGTTCTCCTCATATACAGACTTTACAGTGATTTATAATGTCTAAATCCAGTGATACTATTGAACTGTGATCTCTTCCCAGCTGTGTAATAAGGAGTTCCAGTACGCCGTCTCTCTTCGTGCCCACCTGGCTCGTCATAAGCATCAGAAGTCCCAGAGATCTTTGGCCCGTGGAGCAGCTGATGAGGTCTCGGATGGGTTTGAGGGTCAGATCAAAAGTCGCACCAAACGTGAGTTTGTGTGTGACATTTGTGGTAAGACCCTGCCCAAGCTATACTCTTTGCGCATCCACATGCTGAACCATACAGGCGTGCGGCCGCACTCGTGCAGGGTCTGTGGGAAGAGCTTCGCCACCAAGCACAACCTGAAGATGCACCGAGCTCTGCATGACTCTGCCAAGCGCTTCTACTGCACCATGTGTGATAAGTCTTTTGTCAGCAAGAGGAGCCTGAACGAGCACATCAGTGTTCATACTGGCAAGTCTAGTACACAAACACACATTCTCAGTGATGAATTAAAAAATATATATAGGATTTTAATATAGCTTTCTAAATTTCTACGAGTGAATAAAGGTTGTACCTATGCATTTATGAGAAATCAGTAGTTTTAGCACTTATGTATTATGTTAAATTTGCTCTCGGTCTCTTTTTTTTTTTTTTTTTTTTTTTTTTAAATAGGTGAATCCAAATATTTTTGCCAGACATGTGGCGCGTCATTTCACCGGGCATCAGGACTAAGCAAACATATGAAAAAACATCAACCTAAACCAGAAACCCGTTCTTTCCAATGTACCCAGTGAGTTTCTCTTACACACCTATTCACACAAACACTTCTTCATACACACATTTTACAGAAATGTAAATAATAACACAGAATTGGAAATATAAAAAGCCTTTTGACAACAAACGTGTGGCGGTGCCTGTGTTTTGTCCCCACTCTACAGCTGTGATAAGAGCTTCTACGAGGCAAAGGATCTGCAGCAGCACATGAATAAACACTTGGGTGTGAAACCCTTCCAGTGCCAGGTGTGTGGGAAAAGCTACAGCTGGAAGAAGGACTGGTATTCGCACGTTAAATCGCATACCGTTGCTGAACCTTACAGGTAAGAGTAGAAATCATGCTAACATGCCTCCTTTGAGACACATAAATCAGCCACTAGATTTGTTACCTGCCAGTAACACAACATTAAAGGCCAGCTGAACGCACTCGCCATAAAACACAAGGTTAATTACATTTTTTGGGGCACATGGAGTGAGTGTTAGATTTGCTTACTTTTTATTTGCACTGCAGGTATTGGAGTCATTAAGTGTGTTCCAAACGACATACAGCACACTTTGTATTCTGTACTCTACCATCTAGTGTATGATGGCTAGAAGGGTAGTTTAAGTGTCTCAAATAGAACACGAATTTTTTTTTCCGCAGCTGATGGTCACTGATTGCGTCAAACACTAAGGTTAGCAGAATACGCTGACTTATAAAATATTGAAAATTAATATCAAACAATGTAACCCTAGGCCAATTTAATAGACATTTATAAGATGTTTTGTCATTAGCCATCTTGAAAATGTTGTCTCATCCATTGTCTGGTAGCTCTGCCTCTCTTCTGCACATTTCACACTATAAAATGGTTTAGAAGTGTGCATATAAATACTATCCTGTAACTTAAACCAAAAAGGTTCCTAGAAATACACCCTAGGAAATTGGCTCTGAAACATGCCTACATTTTTTTTAATGTATATATTAATGTAATTATTTATATAAAATGTAAATAATTTAATTTAAATAGATCCGTTTAATTAAAGATATTCACAGAAACCATTACACACAATGCAGTAACAGTAAATATACACAGTAATAGTCCGTATATAATAATATAAATAATAGTCAATACAATAGTAGCCCAAAGTCTGAATGTATATTATGCACAATATTAAGTTTTAAAAACAAACAAGTCTAAAGTGATATTTAGAAGTTATATATAATCACATTTTGTAGTAACCTTAAAAACTCTGCACAACAGTTTAGCTAGCTAGCACTAGCTTCTAATTTGAACTCGACTTTGTATAATCTGGCATACATACATTATGCATAAAGGCACGCAAATGCAGCTCAAGATCTTCAGTAAAATGCTCAGAGCAAAACGGGAAAAATTCTCTGTGACTTTAAACATGGCCTGATTATTACCATTGGGCTGGTTTGAGTATTTCAGAAGCTGTTGATTTTGAGTTTTTTATTAATAAGCAGATGCACCGGTGTGCCTATTAAAGTGGAAGGTGAGTTTATTTCTATATGAAACGCATCTGAAGCGTGTTGGGGAGGCTGAGCATGCACACGGTTACTCTTACTGTATTGAACATGTCTTTGTGTTCTTCATTAGGTGTAATGTGTGTGGAAAGGAGTTCTTCGAGAAGGCTCTGTTCAGGAGGCACGTGAAGAAGGCCACCCATGGAAAGAAGGGCAGAGTGAAGCAGAACCTGGAAAGGGAGTGTGAACACTGCGGCAGGAAATTCACTCAGCTCAGAGAGTATCGCCGCCACATGAACAACCATCAAGGTGAACTCATGCTGACATGTAAACAAAACAGTAATTTGCTTGACGTACAATTTATGCAAAAAGATCTGGAAAATAAACAAGTGCCTTCACATCCACTGCAATGAAGAAGCGATTGTATGTATTTAATAATTTTATGAATCTGAATAATGGAAGTGCACCAGCCTTACATGATCCGCATACAGTAACAGAATGGTCTGATTTATGGTGTAATAACATTTGCTTGCCAAATGTATAGTATGCAAAAAGTCCAGCAGAAAGAGTGACCATTTTACTTTCACTAGTCTCTCACACACTCAAAATCTCCTTGAAGGATTTACTGATAATAAAATAAAGATAAATAAAAGGTTTATATTGTGTAGATGTAATATTGTTCACTTTAAGAAACTGCATATTTTGGGGGGTTCAATTCAAAGGTTTTCCAGTAGATGGCATATCGGTCTTGCCACACACAGGGTCTTTTAAATAATGGACAATTAGTTTACTGCATTTTATTTTATTTCTGTGCAGATATTTTTACAATTTATTTAACATTGCTGAAATTAAATTAGATTTTCTTCCATCATATTAAGAACACTTAGAAATTTTCACAGTATGTTTACAGTATTTAATTTTTTTTTTTGATGGCACTAAACCTTTCCTCTCTTGTTCCTTGAGGCCTTGATTTGTTTAAAGCATTGTGTGGTATAACAATAGTGTAACGTTCCGGTGTTCAATCCTGTTCTCCCGCTCACCCTATAGGTGTAAAACCATTCGAGTGTCTGACGTGCGGTGTGGCATGGGCCGATGCCCGCTCGCTGAAGCGCCATGTACGCACGCACACAGGTGAGCGGCCCTATGTGTGTCCACTCTGCCAGGAGGCTCACATCGATGCCCGTACATTGAGAAAGCACATCTCTAAGTACCATGGCGATCAGTTGCCAGGTAAGATCATGTTGGAGAAGGACACGCTACAGTTTCATAATCAAGGCACACAGGTGGAGCACGCTGTCAGTTTCCTGAGCCCTGAACTGCCCCCTGAGCTGCGCCCAGCGGAGACACCATCCACCACCGAAGAGATTGAAACTGTGCTTATCACAGAAGAGACAGTGGAGGCCATGCAGTCCATCAACGATGGCACGGTCACCACACTCTCTGACCAGAGCATCATGCAGGTGGTGAACTACGTTCTGGCACAGCAGACTGGAGCAAAGGCAGAGGAAGAGGAGGCCTCAGATATCATCCAGACCATGGAGGTGGAGGTGGCTCATGTAGCAGAGGTGGAGTGACAGAAAGACACACACAGCCTAAAAAGGAAATAAATTAGTGCTGGGTTGTGTCTAAAATTGTGACTCAAATAATAAAAAAAGCAAAAGTGTACCTGGCACTGATGGGGTCAGTCAAGTTACACATTTATTTTTGTTGTACAATATAACTTCTTGCTCAGTTGGAGCGCATGTGTGTGATGCTTTACCCAGCAGTGTGTATGTGTGAGCATGTCTAAGTGATTTGTATACTGTAAATATGTAGAAAAAAATGTATGCAGTACATTTGCAGGAAATGCTAATAATTTACAATAAACTGGGTTAAATAGTTATCAGGAATTTGAACTTTTATCTACAAACACGGTAAACAAATGAAGAAAAATTCTGTATACTACGGGTGTGTGGTTCTTCGGTTGATGTTTACCTCACACACCATGGGCAGCTGACTGAGTACTAATAGTAGTACAATACAAAAATAATTGTGGGGAAAAATACATACACATTTTACACACATCCAATTTGTGGTTTAAAGATTTTTATATTTTGTTCAAGTATTTATGCTTTTATTCATCATTTATATGTATTTTTCATTTTGGCAAGATGTCCTAGTAATGGATAAAATTACTACTGTCTTGTTAAAAATTCTGCCAGGCTTCTACTCACACATTGTTTGATCAATCAACTGTTTGTATCACACAGGGAAAATAGCCATGAACGTGGACCATTTAGAGGCTTTTCTAGATATCTCGCTCACACACACCCAAAAAACATTAAAAAAAAAAAAAAGATTTGTTTTACAACAGATTCACAATATGTGTTCTAAAACAAATGGGTGTGTTTTCATAAACACCTAATATGCCTTTCTGAGTTTTGCAAGAAAATATTTTTTTTTTCAGGACTAGGGGAAAATGTGCAAAGTAAGTAAACATGCCAAATAGCCAGCAACCACTTTCCACCACCATCACATCACTGCTGATAAAATCAGGTTTAGGCGAAGTCAGTAACTATGGAACTGTTTGACACGTAGCCATGGTTTGGAGCTGTTGTCAGATCGCCAAGAGTGATCTTTAAAGGTGTTGCTAATTCTTGATATTGTGTGTCTTTGAAATTCTATCAAGTCTTTTGCGCTCTTTAGCTATATTTTTAGGAACACGTATGTACATACATCTATTATTCTTTCTAAATCTAATTCCCCTACTACAGTTCCCTCTACTGAAATGGCAAGGTTAGTTCTTTTTTTGCAGTACAGTATACACCAAAGACACTTGGGATTGAGTTCAAAAGGTGAAGAAGACCATATAAGTCAGAATGTCAGTTTTAATTTCCTGATATATAATTATATATTAGAGTTATACCCTCATAGCATTTTATTAGAAACCCCTGTATACCTACTCAGTCAGGCAGTTTTCTAATCAGCAAATCATGCTTTACAGCTCTAGCAGAGTTTTGGGTCAACAACTAATGTTTTTCTTGTCCGACCTGCACGATGACTGTTGCTCAGTTCACCAGTGGTTTCTTTCTTTTTCGGGACATTCAAAACGGTTGTATTAGCTATGCACAATGTTTGTGCAATGATCATTCAGGTAATTTATTCATTCATTCATTCATGACTGATCATTCCCCCTTTTCCTCTGCTTCAAAATGTCTTACATTTCTCTCAACATAGCTCTATGTTCTTGATGCTGGTTTATCATCTTTTCTACTAAATAAAATTTAGTCTTAAAGGTGAAACCCAGGGTTTAAAAGGTAGACAGTCAATCCTCAGTCAACAACAGATGCAAAGTTCTAAGGTGTTTGATACATCTAGATGTAAATATCAGGAAATTAATGCTAAAATTCAGATTTTTATATCTTTTAATTCTCTTTTGAGCAGAAACCCAGATGTTTTCCAGTGTATAGCAAAAACTAACAAACAGAAAAAGATGGTCTAAGTATCACTTTTAGTTACTAATGTACATTTTGTCAAGACCTCCATAGGACTGCCACTGATCAGATATTGCAACAGTGAACCTGACATATGGTAGTGTGTGTGGTGCTTGTACAATTATAGCAGTGTTTCTGGGATATTTGTAGCACTTGAGTATCACTGCTGAGTTGAAAATAGTGCACTGGCAGCAAGATAATAACCATAAATTGTGCGTTGAGAGGATGAGAGCCCTGCAATGCTGCTGCACCTGATACGCTCACAAGTGTCTCTCACACCCCTTGCACCAGATGTGGTACAAATGCTTTTTTTTTCCCTTCAAATGTTGAAAGTCATATTGTGAATGTTGAGCATCCAATAGCTTTAAGGCTTGCAATCTCAATTCCTAACAGATAAACTTTAATGAATGTGATAGAATGAGACCTAATACCTATCACGGTAATCTGTCTAATGCTATGCAAAGTTTTTACATATCAGGGAAGGATTGCTTTGAGCATTCTTCTACTTTTGAGTTATCATGCTAGTTAACATTTGAGAGTTTAGGAATACAGCTGTTTTTAGTTAGCCTTAGCTGAGGTTTTTCCACATATTTGGTGAAAGGGTGAATAAATCACTGATTTTAGATAAGCATCATGTTTCTGTTGTGAATCTTTTTTGTACATTTACTTGCATACTTTATTTTTACCTAATTTTACCTGAGTATTTCTACATTTACTTGAGTAATTGCGTGACTAAATTGTGTATATATATATATATATATATATATATATATATATATATATATATATATATATATATATATATAAACTAACATGGTCTCTTCAGTAATAAGGGGCAACATATTACACACTTAAAGAAGGGCAGCTGCATTCATTTTTTTCTTTTTATTTCTTTATAGTCTGTCACGTTTTACTGGGTTCACTGCAAGTAACAAACATATATATAGATATATAAAATGAACCATTCTTAAAATTATTGTATTGTAAAACCTGCCTGCATCAATTATATGAATCTACAGTCTGAGCTAGAAAAATTAAGCCTCAGCATTACTTCTTCATACGACTCTATCCAAAAGTCCAGAATAATTCACCTTAATTCAGTTGTTCACAGAAAATCATGACAAAAAAACTAATCCATGTCTTTTTTGTCTCACTGCACAGGATATGAGTGATGAGCTATTCTTAATAATACACTTTATACTTGAGCTGAGACATAAACAGAAATATAAGGTGAAGCAGAGCTGATTGTTTAGCCTCATCTAGCGGTCTAATGTAAAATACACACACAGGCTCACACACACAGACACACACATACAGAGGCTCGCTCTCACACATACACACACACACACACACACACACACATACATACAGAGGCTCGCTCACACACACGCACGCACAGAGGGTCGCTCACACACACACACACACACACACACACACACGGCGCGAGGGACTCCAGTTCAGTAAGTGCTCTCACTATCATTAATTCACCTGTATGTGTTTTTTTAAGCTTTACAGGTGTTTGTAGCACTGCGATAAACAGCAGTTTGTTTGTTTGTTTCCGGATCAGGTTAGTGTTGTGAGATGAGCTGTTTAAGTCATGGCGAGGAACGTGATTCCGTGGGTTTGGCTGAAGAAGCCCATCTACATACAGGTAGGGGTTGTTAATCGTCTCCACCAGTGTTGCTATAGCTGAGGGGATTTAAATTCCTTCTGCACCATTTTTACCTGAACTCATGGTGTATGTGCAGTAACACAGCTTTATCCTCTTGTGTCCAAACTTTCCCCCTGTTCGTCCGTGCCGCGACTCACCTCATCTCCCAGCCGTTTTGTGGGCGTCGTTATTTTTTTTTAAGTGTAATAAATATGAATAATAAACGTTTTTCCCCCACCACCTTCTCACCCAAGAGAGGAGATGAGCTGTCACCAAACTGAGGTGGCTACGTCGCTAAAGCACGTCCTCGCGCAGCGCGCACGCGCCGTTGCTGTAGCAACAACGCTGATGGATAATACCGTCTTTATAGCTAGCTAGCTAGCTGTTTATCAACACTTCCCTTTGCCTTCTATAAAATGCTATAAAAAAATGCTGTGGGGAAAAAAAGACGAATAAAAGCTTACAGTAACTCAACCGTCTGCTGTAGCAAATATATGCGCCATGAGTGACAGCTTTATTAGCAACTCTTTTTGATTACAATATCAATATTGAGACCCGGATGTAGAAAAACAAACAGATTCTTTTTTCAAACTGGGTTTATGGCATTCAGTAATATCTTGTGTCACATAACATTAAAGAACAACACCAGTGAAATGAATAAAACATGAAACAAAGACATACGCTGTCACTTGTTTAGATTAGAGTGAAAAAAAATGTATAAAAAACTGTATAAAGACTTTTAGTAGTCAGTGGGGAAAAAAATCTGCAAATTTCCATAAAACATTAATATTCTGAACACAATCCAGCCCAGTCTAATTATCAGGCATGTAATTCAACTGCATTTATTTACTGGACCCATGAGAGTATTTTTTTATATATTCTATATACATGAAGCTAAACACTTTCAGCTCGGCTTCACCAAACCAAACCGAGCTGTTCAAAACCAGCCCGGGGCCTGTGGTCCTGCACAGACACTGCGAAAACACGTTAAAAATACACACAGTCCCGTTAAAAAAATGTCGATCAAAACATGCACCATATTAACAGCAGCTTTTCTAGTTTTGTTAAAACCGATAATGAGAAGTTGATGAGTTATTGAATTTCAGAAGAATAAATTTAGTTGCTGGTTGAAAAGACTCCTGGGGATTAACAGACCCCAGAACGAGAATAATTGCATAACAAATAACTTCTTGTTAGTACTTGCTTAATACCTGACTGTCTTTGTTGGAATGTGTTTGGCAGCCAGCGACAAAATAGCGGTTTGCACAAGAAGGACAAGACAACAAGAAAACAGGCCACAGAAGTTACTCTTTAAAATTCCTTCAACAACTAGTGTATTGATCTTGTACTGATTTTTTTTTCGCAGGGTGGAAGTAAAAGTGGATTAGCTAAATTTCCTGGCCATTGAAAAGGCCTGAATTTAGAAAAACAATACAATGCTTTTTTTATTGGTAACAGTAACTGGGCATCAGTAACTTTCTAATGTAGCATCCACACATCTGTTGGATATGATATAGCACATTACTTACCCTTCATTTCTATTGAAACCTGAGCCTTATTGGTCTTTATGCTTAAATTAAAATGCTTTTCTAATTACTTTCTCAGTGAGGTCAAGTTTTCCTGCATAGCTACTGCAGTAAGTGCTTGAGACCGCTTGCATGGCTGTAACAAACCTGCTGATTTATCTTATCAGAGTATTAGTTCAAACCAGTTATAAGATGTTTGATTTTGGGAAGTTCAGATTATCATGTGATCGTTATGGGATCATCCACAGCATCAGAGTTTTTAGCACACTGGCGGTTAGCTTTACGTAGAAGCAGAGCATCAGATCCCCACTGATGCTCCTCACATCCTCATGTCAGAGTGTGAGGAGCCACAGAGGTAAAAGTGTGTCCCAGTGCAGGTAAGCTGGTTATCCTACAGTTTTTTTAAAAGGGTGTACTATGTGATCAGATGCCTGTTAGTTTCAACCATAACAATGTTCAGTCTTCAGAGGAAGTAAGGCATCATTTCAACAGTTTTTCAGAATAGATTGCAGCCCATTATCTGTTTTGTAACAAACAAAAGGAAACTAACGATTCATTTTGTTTCTAAACGACGGCTGCACCAATCTCTCAATCTCCATCATCTGATTTGAGCTTTCAGCATTTCGACCTTAATCACAGATGTGGTGTTCGTTACTCTTATCTTAAACTTGCATCATGGCCCAGTGCATGAGCAGTGATGTCTCAAAGTCAGTGAAAGAGACAGCAGTTTCAGGGGAATAGACTTTTTTCTGGCCCATTTTACTCTAAATGGGAGCAAGGTGGAGGCAAAAAAGCCTTTGCTGCCTTCCAGGAGTATGTGCTTTTGTCTGGAGAGGTTGTGGATCAAAATCTATTTATTGCTTAAAAATACCCAGTAAAAAATAATCTGACTCAATAAATTTGACTGAAAGAATTCAATGTGCAACATGCAATCTATACATTGTCAATTACTGCACACGTTGTAAAAAATAAAATACAAATCCCACAAAAGGACAGACAACAGAACTGTACATTTAGTGGTTTTTGGTTTGAATGAGTGGGTTACAAGCTTCTGTTTACTCTGGTATTCAAAGGAAACATGGCATGATGCACAATAGCATTAAGTGATTGAGCAGTTGCAGTTGTCTGTCTGCCTTTAAGTGTGTGTGTGTTTAATAGTTTGCTTCACATCATTCATAATATGCAATGAATGAGACCTCGTGATATAGGTTAATGCATATAATGCATTGCTCAACGCTAATAGTTTAATTGAACATTTATTGCCTGATCAGCGAATATTATGACTGTATTGTCATCAATACATATTAATATTTATTTCTGACCTACATCAGGATTTTGTAGGCAGATGTTTACAATCGAAGACTACATCACTATATTACGTAGGACTATACAGAATATTTCTGTGTGATTTTTTTTGGGAGTGGGGCAACATTTTGGAAAACGTAGGGCAACTTGGAAAAAGTATGGAACGGTCTGAAAACAAAGTTAGCTGCCAGCATTTATAATTAACAAATTAAATTGATTGTAATGTTGTACAGAAAGATGACTGTAAAATGGATCCACAGTCTTGATGCTGTTTCTGTTTTTACTGCCATTGTTGTTTGCCATTGGGAGGAAACAAACTCTTCTTTGACAGGTTTATATTCACATTTCTCTTAACCTTTCAGTTTACCTCTAGGGATGCTCAGGCTGTGTTAAAGTGACTTTGGGCTAGGGAAATAAATTGCTCTAAACAGTCAGCCATGTAGGAAGCACGGACAATTTGCTTTCAAGTCAGGAAGCAAATCACGAAGTAGGAACATGTTATATTCTGTAGGCCAGACAAGATATCAAAGGGCTTCCAAGACCCAAGAATCTCTAAACTCTTTTTGAGAGTTCTTTAGAGTTCTCATTATAGCTGACAGGAAAATTCTTGAAGTTGTGCACTGAATGTCATGCCTTGTTGACGCACCATGACACAAAATGCACAGAATTAATTTATAGCACTGTATTAAGTTTAGGCTTGCTTAGCAAAATATTTTGGCAGCAGATAAGCATTTTTTTGTGTTGAGCTGAAATAAGCTTTTGGCACCAGGCAGCAAAAAGCAAACCTATGGAGGAAATGGATAGAAAGTAAAATGACCTCAATTTGTTTTGTCGGTTTTAATATTCACATTTTGCATCGTTTCAGTGGTTCACATTCTAAAAATCTGTCTTTTTAGGCTTTTGCTTTTTTCCCTCCACACACAGAGGAATTCACACATTATTCAAACTTTACTTCTGTGTAGCGTCTTACTTTGGTTAAATTGATCAAAACACCCTCCCCATCCTAGACTCTAAATGGGAGCCTATTTTAACACTGCTTTGGGCTACAGACTTTGCCAGTCGTCCAGCCTTCTTTTTTTTTCATTTCCCATGAGAATTGGGAACTGAGCTTTCAGTGCACAGGGAACTGTGTCACAAACTAAACGAGGTTACACAGACAGGACAGCTAGAAACGTTACACGTTTATAAAGAGATTAGCAGAAATTTCAGTCATATTGCATATAGGATAACACATTTTTACATTGTAGTTTTAACAGAAATAAATCTTTATGATCTCAGCAAAATATTTTTTTTTCTCTGGATACAAAATGAATGTATTGTACATTGGGTTACTTGTGGGAGATGCTTTTTAGGTATATGTGGATCCGTAAGGGTTGTGTCGTGTAGGAAGTTTTACAACCCCCATTAGGTTCCACTTTGTAGGCGGATGCTGTTGTGTTGGGTTTTCTCCAGTGGGAGGCTGGGTCGAATGATTGCTGGTTGTCTGAGACGAGATTAATCGGACAAATCTTGTGGGCCGTGCTGCCTGTGTGACATCTCCATCAGCAAGCTCATCTCCTGGGAGGAGCAAGCAGCACAGGCATGCTGTGATACAAGGATACAGGTTGCCAAGTCTGCATGTTTCAAATGGAATTGGGATCGTTTGGACCTTTTTGTCTGAAAGTATGTGCATTGGTATTCAGACATCAAATGTAATAGCAAATTTAAAGGTGCAGTCGTGTATATTGTTCATTTTTTACTAGATTAATGTGTAAAATTGTGTAGATAAAAATAATAGTTGAAGCCATTTGTCTCAGAAAAAGTGTATTACGAAGCTGGAAAAAGTTTGGAAAAGTTTTTTTTTTTTTTTTATAAATAAGAACATATCTTATCTAATGCCCCTTAAAGCATTACTTAGACAGTTGCAGAGAAATTGAACCCATCAGTTCGGAAAATGCTTAAAAAATTGAAAACAAAATTCATGTTTTTTACATGCTTTTACAGAGAATACTGATGTAAACAGCATCATAGCTTATCTTATTTTTTATAGATAAAATTATGAATTAACTCGCTGAGTTGTAAGACCGGTGCTTGGTTCGCTTATCCTTTAAACCTCTGGCATGCTCTTGAGCACATCGAATTAACCAAATTTAGAAAAATTGGTAATATACTAGATTAGTAGCCTTTTAGTGTTATTTGTATGTTCTTTAAATTAATCTTTTAATCTTTCCATTTTCAATATTTTATTGTCTCTTGCTTTTTTGTTACATAATACATATTAAAACTGACAGCAAAGAAGAAAGCATGATCTGATTTTTTCGGTCACGCTTTTCTGTGGCCTTTTTTTGTGCTTTAAGGCAAGAGATTGTGTTGGTGAGGGAGTTGGACGCTATTAAAAATAATCTAGTTACGCAACTACACAGCTCAACTCTGGACAGAAGTTACCTACTCTGTGTAAATTAACTGAAATTTTGTACTACAATCACCAGCTCTCATTTGTATTTGAAGTTAAATGGTGCATTAATGGAAATAAGATTTGTATCTATTATAAATGTATATAAAACAAACAGCAGACAGCTTTTACTGTATGCATGCTTTTATTGTATGTCCTGTGATTGGCATAGTTGTTCTTATAGGTAGACTTTATTTATGACAATATACAATATGTAAGAATATTCTTAGGACTAGTAGAAGATTAGGAACACTTCAAGGTTTATTTAAAAAGATATTACATTGTTTATGTATAAATATGACCATACAATTGGTAGTGGAATTAGACAGGAACACTGGGTTGCTTTTGAGCTACTCTATATAACCAAAAGTATGTGAATACCTGATCATTACATTCATATGTGCTATTGGAGTGTGCTCTGGGGATTTGTGAGGATGTCTAGTGCAGATTTGGTGTTCCAGTTTGCCCTAAATGTGTTCTGTGGGGTTGAGGTCAAGGCTCTGTGCAAGTTCTTCATTCCAACCTTGACAAACCTTGTCTTTATGGACATCACTTTGTGCACAGGGGCACTTACATGCTAGAACAGATTCGGGCCTCTTGGTTTCAGTGAAGGGAAACTGTAATGCTACAGCATACAAAGAATTTCTCTATCAAAATCAGAATCAGGTTTACTGGCCAAGTGTGTTACACACAAGGAATTTGGTTCCAGCTGTTTGTGAATCTCAAAAGTACAGACATAAATAACACTATACATTTAGCTTGGACTATACAAGACAAAAACAGAACAGACTATACGAGACAATACAGACAATGTGAGACAATATAGGCTGTATGAGTATTGTACATAATGTACATAAAGTGTGAGTGTGCATGGTAGTGCAAATAACAGTATTGTGCGTCAGGTACAATAAAGAGTTTAGAACTTTTGTACATTATACAGTTGCAATTGTTTGTGTAACATATACGGATGATGTGATGACTGACAGTTCTGATAAGGCAGAACTTATAGATATGAAGCAGGGAATATAATTATGGTGAGTTGTTAATCAGGGTGATTGCCTGGGGAAAGAAACTGTTCCTGTGTCTGGCAGTTTTGGTAAGCAAAGTTCTGTAGCGCCTGCCAGAATGGAGGAGCTGTAAGAGGTTGTGTTTAGGGTGTGAAGGGTCAGTAGTGATTTTTCCTGCCCAGTTTCTGGTTTCTGGTACCTGGGGAGTAGGCAGGGGACACCAATTATTTTTCTGCTGTTTTAACTGTGTGTTGCAGTCTGTTCCTGTCCTGTTTTGTTGCTGCTCCAAACCAGATGGTGATGGATGTGCACAGGACAGATTCAATGACTGTAGTGTAGAACTGCATCACCAGCTCCTGTGGCAGACCATACTTCCTTAATTGGCATAGAAATACATCCATTGTGAATTGTCTTGGGAAATGGTAGTGCACAGAAACTTGAAAGTCTCCGAAGATGACACAGGGCTGTTGGATATTATGAGGGGGAAGTGCACTATCATCTCCACAGTTTTGTGTGTGTTTAACTCTAAGCTGTTCTGACTGCACCATAGCACTAGCCGCTTCACCGTGTGTGGATTTGAATGCCTGTTGGACTGGTTTTACCACATAGATCTGGCACCCTTGCTGGGAAATCCTTCCCTTCTATCCTAAAAAAATTATACCTTATTATAAATTATGCCTTATTACCTTGTGATGTCTAATCTCCTGTTTAAGTTCTTCAAGCATAAGATAGTACCACCACTCTGGGAGGACAAGGATTTTGCCTGTTTTTTTTTTTTTTTGCCTGTGAGTTGCACTACCGCAGCCTATTACAACCACAATTATTTGCCAAGCATCCATCTGGAAAGCAAATAGTCATTACATTTTATAGTGCAAGATAAGAGCATGTCCCATTCAGTACATATCCTTCCCAAAGGAAATATGACCCTCCACCCCCCTTCTAATGGCCAACTGCACCATTTAGATTGTGTATGAAGAAAAGAGTTAAGCCTCACTGCAGCACTAAGAATCTGATTATTGCTATTTCCTCTCCACCATTTGGGTTTTGCTAATGTGTAATGCAAGCAACAATTATTTCTCGTAAATCTTGCCCCATCTTTATCTTTCTCATTTTCTCACAAATTTATGCACATATCGCTCTGTTGGAAACCCATATCTCCTTTCATATTTACAGATTGCAGTGCTACCACATTTCTGCTCCCCACTGTTTTGCTTTTCTCTACCATCGCCTCTCTTTTTCCTCCATTATTCCTCCTCTTTCATTGGTTATCGTTCAATTGTTCATCACTCTGGTGAGGAGGGGGCCATTAGGAAGAGGGCACAGAGGAATCACTTTATGAACATGAATTATGCATGGCTGATAAGGAGGTGGCGAAAGTAGGCATGAATACAGTATTTCTTTCTTTTCATATCTCACCCAGTAGCAAAAGACGATTGAGAATAAAAAGCAAAAGCGACAGACCTGCAGGATGGTACATACCTGCAGTGTGATGCTCTGACGCATTTCTGAAATCCCAGTCCAGTCATCAAGAGAGCTGAGTGGAAAAGCTGTGTGACTTGTCGTCCACAGGGGGTAGATTACAGTCCCACAGCACAGTGTGTCTCTGAGAGTCTATCAGGATGTTTGTCCTCCTGTGTTGCTGTCTAACCAAACAAGCCATATTAGCTTGACTGCAAATCAGCAAGGATTCTTGTTTAAATGATGTATGCAAATCTCTTTAGGGATTACTTGCTTCTCTGTGCCATAGGGAATTTTAATATAATTCCTGAGCATTTAAATAACATCCCTAGTATCCAAGTTGCAGGCAGAAAATAACTAGCAGACAAACTTCTATTTAGGGCTATAATTACAGAAAAACCTGTTGGGGTCCACCTTAAAAAAAAGGGTTGACCTTAATTAGAGCATAAAGCAAAGCTACCTCTAAACCTTTTAGTATACACATGCACACTTGGCAATATAATGGACCCCATTAGGATTTTTTTTTAGTGTTTGCATCCTTATCATTCATATACAGCATTAGTGCATTTTTATCATTTTTTTTTACTCATGTTTAATGATGTCCTTTTGTCCGTTTTTTTATTGTATCTTGCTTTTTTCTACAACTGTAATGTGATATAAAGCGGGCATCTTTATCTCAAATAAGAAAAACAACAGAAAGTCTGAAAAGCTTCACCTTTTCTTTGGTGTCAGTTCCTTGAACTGTAGTCATTTAGGTCTATATGATGATCATCAATACTTGATACTGAAAACCTGCCATGAGTCATTTTTATGTATTTATTTATTTGATGCTAGGCAGTTCATGGCATTTGTAACAAACTGTTACAAATACTGGTAGTTTGGTTTGTGAGATTAGAACCAATCAGATTTTAAACAAAAACTGTAAGTGGAGAGAAATTAAATCTTTGCCATTACATGATAACAGTTTGCCAAGCAAGGCCATGATCTTAATTAGTTGTGCTGTTGTTGGAATACAATAAAAATGATGAGCAAACCCTAAAGAACCATAGAAAGTCTGTAGGTTTGACCTTTGGTCAGTAAACCTCCTTTAAATCTTTGACGGTTTCATTAAAAGTGATTTCTATAAGCCTTTGAGATGCACTGAGGTCTGGATATATGTGTATATCCCTGCCTCTCTCCTGCTTCTTTTAATGAAATGCAGAATGAACAACCTCAGATCAATAATCTGTCATTGCACACTAATGATTAGCTCTTCTTCGTGTTGAACACCACTACCCTGAAGATAAACAATCAACATTAGCGGGATGAAGTTAATTTCTCCACACATTAATGGAATAGGTCATGCAGCCTATGTCTTGTTTTTGTGCACTATTTTGTAATGTTACACCTATAATGGTCTGGAGACGGATGCTGCCTCGATTGACCACTCAGGGATCGATAAAGAGTGGGAAGTATTTATGCCATGACAGCATGTCCTTAGAGTTTAACAAGACCACTTACTTTTTTTTAAGCATTCACATGAGATTTCATGGCTGATCCATTACTGGCAAATACATGGCTACAAACTTGGAGTCAAATAATGGTTGATAAATAAATATTTATTTATATTTTTAAGTTAGACACAGCTGCAGTGTTCTCATTGGAACTTGGGAAGCAGCAGTGCTCTAAAAAAAGAACATGTTGAGTCTGTGGGCATCAGGACAGCCTAATAACGTAAAAGCCAAAAGTGCTAGTTTTACATGCTGAATAATGGAGTAAAGGCTAGAAGCAAGGGCCAAGGTGAGATCTGTTGCTTCTGTACATGTTGCGAATGCAGAAGATTTGCAGAAGACAATTGTGTTGTTATTAAACCATGGTGGCACAGTGTTCCTGAGATAGGCTCATGATCTCTGTACATCTGTATACAGTAGTGTTATGAAAAATACATGGTATGATGACCAAATAACCAGCAAAATGATGTCATAGTTTTTGGTACATCATGGTATCTGCTTACATTTTGAAACAGCATAAAAGTGAATTGCATATCAAGAAGCTGCAATATTATAATGTTGAAAGATTTGGTTTGATCATTTAATAGTTTAGTAAAACAATCTAATCTTCTTCCAGGTTCTCTTTTATTTTCACCTGGTATTTGTTCCTAAAATACAGATTGATATTTAACATCATCAAGGCTATTTTAAGACATATTTCATTTCATTGTACAGTATTTAGTAGTCAGCTATAAGGATGTATAAGACTACAAGTGGAAAACACAAAGCGTTTGTTTGTTTGTGTGTTTGAGAACTGAAAGCATTATTTGAAACATATCACCTGATAAGATCTGCTTAAGCTCTGCCCATTTAGCAAAATGAGGTCATAATATTTCCCTTTATTCTTTAAAAATAAAGCTTGTTTACTTGTTTGTCATTAGGATATGTACTAATATCCTTTATAATACTTCTAAATCTGACTAATATGAGTGTAAACATATCGAACCTTGTATTTTAAAACAGTTTTCTCAGAACCAAAATTCTAGATGAATCTAGATGATCTACATTCATGTGATGTTGTTCATTCTTAACCCTTATTGTTGATTTTCCCTTTTTGTAAAAATATAACTAAAATAATATATAGATAAAGAAATTATTTGGATGGAATGATGTTTTCTTTTTGGCTTTTCTTGATAGTCAAATAAATCGGTAAAATGGCATAAATATTTTAATTAGTTAATTAATACATTTTGGAAATAAAAAGCTTGTAAAAATATCAGAACAATTGACAAATCTAAAATTTAATATATATGTTACAAATCACCCAATTTCCATATAGAGTCTTTCCTTAACTGTAAAACTATCACATCTCCTTGACCTTGGATTCTCTGTTTAACCTACTTAGAGCTTAATGTAATAAACTTTCAGAAAATCTTAAAAAATGTATATACATTTCTGAAACAAACACTTGGGCCACTTTCTGCAAAAGACTGCCTAGTGCTAGGTTAATGCACTTTTATTTAATGTGTTTATTTCTGTTTAAATGTGCCCACAGAGCATTATTCAAAAGAGCTTGAGTTCTTGTCTCAAAATCACTTGCACTTTACCTCCAGTAGCCTACTATAGTTAATGTTTTGTTGTTTTTCTCTATTTGGCCCTGGCTTTTACAATTAATAAGGAAAACAGCACTGGATGTGAGCAGGGGCGTCATTTTCTCTGCAGCTTCTTTTTTCTTTACATTGACTCTGTCACAAAAGCTGTAATCTTTGATTCACATTTATTCACTGACCAGCAAGAGCACAACATGGAACAGTGGACTTATTCCTCTAATTAAGTGAGCGCTGCCATGGTAACACATCAAGACACCAGAGAGCGATTAGTCAACCTAAGTGCCTTAAAGCTCCTGAGGTTAACCAAACTACTTTGGTATTTGGTCTTAAGTGTAGTTTGTAATGTTACAACCTGGAACATATGTGGGTTTTTTTTTGTATGTATGTTTTTTTTAAACTATACTTCTACAATTAATTTTGAAGTGAAACCCCTACATTTGCTCTGTTTACCATCAGATTATAATGATGCCATAATTATTTGATTTGGAGTTCACATTAGGCAATTAAAGTGTCACATGACTTATTTATCAGTAGGGACTGGGGAAGTGATTAGAGTTGGCAACATGGATAGATCCAAACACTGGGCACTCGGATGGCACTCGTAGAGGAGGAAAACATTTTTCAGTCTTTAAGAGACTTGAGTTTGGGGCAGAAATTTATTTAACAAACAGAATAACAAATTTAATACTACCAAAGCTATGTATACTGGAGTGGTTCAAAAAATCTTGGTTTCATTCTATCCATGTTGCCAACTCTAACCACTTCCCCGGTCCCTAGTGATAAATAAGTCATGTGGAACTTTAATTCTTTAAGTCATTCTGGATAATGGTGTCTGCCAAATGCCATAAATGTAAATGTAAATTTAAATGTGTTATGGTCCTGTCAAAGCCCAGACCTAAACCTGACTGAGGATCTGTGGAAAGACTTGACAGTGTTACTCATTTGCTTCTATCCAGTCTGATGGACTTTGAGCAATTTTGCCAAGAAGAATTGGCAACAGTACATTACAACTGAATCGAACTGATAAACAGAGCTGGAACATGGAGCACTTTTCCTCTCCCAAACTGTCACACTCATAGTGCTCATGCTCATGTTCACTAGTCAGGGTGGTATGTCACAGTATTGAAACAAATCTGTGGCCTCAAACTTTTTGTTACTTAAGATATCCATTCTGTATCCTGTAAACGGATACGGTTGCCCTTCTTGTCTGGAGAGTACTGAACAGAGGCATATGGGTGAAACTAGAAATAGTTTACACCATTGATTGTTCAAGGACGGTCACATAAACTCGTCACAGGCCATTAATTCAGTCAGACAACCACTGTTTAAAAAAAGCTTTCCTTACCAGGCAACACACAGCAATAACAGTGTCTGATCGCAGTGCCACAATAGAAAACACTGGCTTATGAAAATACTTGGTTAAAGTGAATCAAACCTTAAAGCTTCTCCATCGCTACTGCTGTTATTGTTTATGAAACATTCACATCAGATGGCAGAACTTTCCATTATTCCAAATTGACAGTGTTCCAGATTTGTTTACAATGTGAAAATAGCAGTTGTCATTTTTAGTATGACATTTGCCAGCATATTAAATGCATTTAAATTAAACCACAACATTCTCCTTCTGATTATAACAGAACTGAAAGTGGGTACATTTGCAACCTTGCCAGTGATATGGATCAATCCTATCCTTGGATTATTGTCTGTGTGTTATTGGATTATTATTCCATGTTCTCTCTATATCCATGTGGCTTTCAGGGATGTGGTAACTCAGTGGTTAAGGTGTTCGACTACTGATCGGAAGGTCATTGGTTCAAATCCCATGTCCACCAAGTTGATACTGCAGGGCCCGTAACCCTGTATTGCTTAGGTGTATAAACTGAAATAAAAATGTAAGTCACTCTGGATGTGAGTGTCTGCTAAATGCTGTAAATGTAAATCTAGGTTTGACAGTTTCCTTCCACCCTTCCAATGTCATGCGTGTGGATTGGTGACTAAATTGCAACTTGGTGTGAACGATGTGTGAATGTGGATGTGCAGAGAAATCTGTCTGGTTCCTGGAAGTTGTTGCTGAAAATGAATGTATGGCGCTATTTCCATTGCAATTCAATACAAGCTGAAAGAAAATGAGATTTGTCTGAGATAGAATCTGCCCAATCCTAGTTGATTCTCCTTTGGTTCTAGACCAAGAAACTGGGGTGATCACAAAGTTCTGAAAATTTGGCATGCGGTTTGACATTATTGTTTTACACAGTGAAAAGATGGTAATTAATTTTATCATGGTAATTATCATTGCAATTGCAGCGTGAGAAATAATGTCACCACTCTGATTTACAGAAAACACCAGCTACTTTCATAGACATGTCATAGGACATGCATGACATTGTTATGGATAGTTGTGGATTCAGATCAGTAGCTGTACTCTACTGTACTGTCTGCTGAAAAGTTCTGTACCACTCCTCTTCTCCCACACAATAATCCTATGGTTACAAGCACACTGGGTTATGTGGGTGAATCAAAGAATGCACAGGATGCCAGACCACCCGTATCTGTCAGTGTGCCTAAGTGATCCTGGGAGAGAGAGTAAGAGAGGAAGTGGGAAAGAGAGTGAGCAAGCAAAGTGGGGGGAAGCAGGAAGATACTTAATGGGGGTTTAGGGGAATGAGCAGAAGGGGAAAGTAAGATGGAATAGCAATGGCTACATTAGCATCTGAGTGCTCATGGGAGACAGGAAGAAATGGCCTGTCATTAATGGAGCCACAAGGGGAAGAAAAAAGGGAGGGAGATTAGATTAAATTAACAGACTGACAGACTGAATCTGACTGCTAGATCTATTCTGCCAGTAAAGAAAACGAGAAAGGAAGAAACACTGTGTATTAATTCTCTACCCTTCTTATTACATGCAACACGGTACAACATAGACATGCCTTAAGACTCATTTCTGTCCTGGTACACCAGTGTTGCTATAATATTCAAGTGTTCATTCCAGTATTTTTGCACATGTATTGTAGAATATACAATATGTGCTCTGGTTGGTGCTGGTTTTGTGTAGTGTCTTGTATTGTTTGGTTGCACTGTTTTTGTCTCACACTGTTTGCAGCAGGTTGCACAGATGCACTTTAGGTGGCTAAGACTAACTTACTTAAGTCCTTAGCTCTGTGTTGTTCTATGTAGCTCTGTCTTTGTTCTATGTAGCACCATGGTCCTGGAGAAACGTTGTCTCATTTCACTATGTACTGCGTCAGCTATATGTGGTTGAAATGACAATAAAATCCACTTGACTTGACTTGACTTGAATGAACCAAACTTTTAAATATGTGTTAATTTAAAAAAAAATTCTTGCTAGACTAACTACTCTGTAACACAGCATTTTCACAATGGTATTCTTAGACCATGTGCTATTTGTAATGGCATGAGGATGTTTTTGAGACTCGAGACTCCAAAACAATTCTGTTTACAGCATCTTCCTTGGGAGATTCTTTATATTCTTTTAAAATCAGAATCATGAATCTGTTGTTACTTGTCAGGATTATTGCATTACTTAAAAGGCAAATCGATCAGCTTCCCATTGGCATGTTCGGTTATAATACTCGAACATCATTTAAGACACATGAGCAGATACTCTCATGTCTCCAAGGTAAGGTCATTATCATGGAATGGCAATTAAATCACATCCTTGAAAAGCAGAATTCTGATTAAAACGTTCAAACGGATATTTCTAAGGCTATAATATCAACAGGTTTAAGAATCCGAGAGGCTGATTTACAACATCTTTGCATACGGCAAGGACGAGCAAAAACAACACGAGTGAAAACGTCCATCACTGTCAAACCCCGGACAGATAATCATTACCTAATGAATAAAAGAGGCTCCATCAAGTCTGTGATTTGTCTGCTAATTCTCTGCTGTAAGCATTATTTAATGTGTCATCGCTGATGATGCATGTTTGTATAGGCTGAGATCATTTACAGCACGCAGCCATTTTACAGCACAGCTCTAATAATAACAACAAATGTTTGCCCTGGACTTGAGTCAAAGTGCTTAAATAGCAAGGCCTAGAATCAGCCAAGCTGTGCATTTATAGTGTGAATAAGTAGAATAAATAGAATTCATTTGTGCTTTAAAATCATCTGTTATGTAGACTATAACCAGAGGTTCCAAACCTTAATTTTTACCTGAACCATTTCAACCTAAATTATTTGCCTCAATTATCCATAGATACATTAAGTGAGCATTTTGCTTGTGAAAAATGATCTTCACTCATTTACCACTGAGGTTGCTTTTTTAAATATTAATAACCTTGCCTTGTTTGGTTATATGACCAGAGTTTCATATTTTGATTCCAAATATTTTTGGAAACCTTCATGTTAAGAAAGCTGCTTCAGGCACATGACATCTGTACAGAAACTCCACACAAGCAAAAAATCTAGGCTTAGGACCGTTGAGCTGAAACTGCTACCCACTGCACCACCATCCTGCCTTGTTTAACAACGTAAAGGAAATTATTCTTTTAACAAGCGACTTTGTACAAGATGTGCTTGATTTTTTCCTAATGGTGTAGATCTAACAGAAACTGTTGGTCTCTAATACTGAGCTCTGGTGTAACAGTGATTTCAGACTTCTCTCATATTAATATCTAAACTCTGAATACAATAACTCTGAAAGCAGGTTATAATAGCAGTAAACAGGAAAACACTGATTTCTAGCAGTTGTGATTATAAATCCACAGTAAGCTAGTCCTGAGATGATTCTCTACGCAATCCTAACATCTCTATACCTACTTGACAGTCCGGTTAAAATAATGCTCAGTATTTATGACTTAGCACACTGGTACACAGGGAGAACACTGATGTCTCATCATCTCCTAATCAACACACAATTGTCAGACTGTATATGTAAATTGAAAAATTATTCATAATAACACTCTTTGGTGTCTATAACAATTTATAAACACACCCTCCAGTATCACCCAACTGTGGATGGGTTTCTTTTTGAGGTTTCTTCCTCTTCCATGTAAGGGAGTTTTTCCTTGCCACAATCACCTCAGTCACCTCAGACGTGCTCATTGGGGATAAATACAAACACATTTAATATGTATAATATTAATATTGAATTTCTGTATAATATTTGTTTAGTCAAGAAGCTTTTATTGTCATTAAATATATATATATATATATATATATATATATATATCTGACACTGTACATAGTGAAATGAGACAACATTTCTCCAGGAAAATGTTTTTCTGCCATTTAGCAGACACCATTATCCAGAGTGACTTACATTTTATTTCAATTTATGTAATTAATTGTTAATGGCTTTGCTCAGGGGCCCAGCAGTGGAACCTTTGTGGACCTGGGATTCGAACTCATGACCATCTGCTCAGTAGTCCAACACCTTAACCACAGAGCTACCACTTGGTGCAACATAGAGCAAAAACAGAGCAATGTAGAAATATCCATAATCTTTGTATAATTAACTTATTGTACTGTATTTCAGTAGAATTCAGTCAGAATTTTCAATGTAAATGTAGCTGCATGCTGATGTGCACATTTTTATGAAATACGAAAAGCAACTTGTCATTTATCTTCAGTAACCACTTTATTGTTGGTTCAGGGTTGTGGTGAATCTGAAAACAGATCCCATTTTACAGCATGTTTAAAATAACAAAATATTGTACTGCAGTCTTAAGTATTAAATGTGCAGCTTTCTAGTTGCACAGGTCTGGTTTGAATATTGACAGATTTCTAGAAAAGAAATTGGAGGTGTCCATACTGAAAGGCATTTATGTTAATAATTTATTCCCCTTTATAAATATTGCATTAACCATAACATTATTGAGGCTTTGAATTTTTTTTTTTGTAGCATATGGCACACTAATAAGAATACAGCCTTCTACTTTCACATCATGTGGAGTGTTATCACCTTCACATCTATTGGTAACAGGCCGACTCTCTCGCCTCCTCATTATGACTTGTTCTGTGTCTCTCATCTGTCATCCTGTGCGTATTCCGTATGCTGACAGAATACATACGGCCACCTTTATTAGGTTGTTCACTTTTTCTGCTATTGCTGTAGGCAAGTGTATTTCACGTCATGAGCTGTTTAACTGTGCAGACACGGCTCACAGGTGTAGATTAAGACGGTAACAACGGGGCAGAGACCTACCTCTTTACTCCTACAAATCTCTCAATTGCTGTCAGGAAATAAACGACGCTGCACTCGCTCTTACTCTCTCGTTCAGCACATACTTAATAATAGTCATCAGTGCTGGAAGCCATTGTTCTGCACTACAAGGCCCTGTTTCTGCCTGTCAGTGCTGGAGGAGAGATAATGTCAGATCTGGTTTTTTAGACAGGAATGTGTCAGGTCAGTGAAAACTGAGATTGCTTCAGATGAACGTGCTCCCAAACGTTCAGTGCTTTGTCTCACCAGCTGATCGTTTAAATTATGTTTTTTACGATTTTTAATGCACTGCATACAGAAATTAAATTATAGTGGTGAAATATGAGGGCTTTTTGGTTAGAGCAGATTGACAAATGTCTGGTTTCTACAATCAAATCTGGACTTGATGTCAAAGAATTACAAATGAACCTCGGAGCTGTTTTTCTTCATTCAGCAGGGTGCAATAAAACTGTCTTGGTATAGTTGTTTAATCTCTTTTTTTTTGTTAGATCTGAGTAAAGATTTTCATGACACATTTGCCCTGGTGCTGTCTATATATGCATATATATATGTATATATATATATATATATATATATATATATATATATATATACATATATGTGTGTGTGTGTGTGTGTGTGTGTGTGTGTGTGTGTGTGTGTTTATGTATGTCTTAATGTTAATGCATTTAATAATTTAAGAATTTCTCTATTTTTATGTGACTACCACAGAATAGGCTGTAAAGGAAATCTCCACCCTGTGAGCTGAACTAAATATACTGATATTTTAATATTTCTGATGTGTTTGACATCAGTGGCAGACAACGTCTCGTGAATCACAACAATACAGCATCATTCGGCTCAGCGGGACTTTAACACGATTACAATTGCAATTAATAGAAGAATTTTCAAACTTGGGATAGTAAGAAAAAACAGCAGATTTTTGTACTTTCACCATTTTCCTACAACCTTAACTATCATATTAATGGGAAATTCACCTTAGAAGCTGTGAAGACAGCACCCGCTGCACTCAAAGTTGCATGACACATTTTCACAGTTTGCAGCAGAGACTCGGCTCGGTTCAAATTACGAGACGACAAGAACGATGGTGTTGACAGCAGTTTTAGCATGAAAGTCAAATCTTTGGAACTTTATCTGTTTGAGCAGAATGTGCAGAGGAAGTGCTAATTCTCACTGGCACTACTATCAGCAGGTATTCAATTGAAATTGTGGGTAATTCAGGAAACTAAAGTCAACATGTCAATGAATGGAAAAAGTCAACTCGGACATTACATTGCAAATGAAATATTAGTTGGCAATAAAAAATTGTGTTAATAATATAAAAATTGATATGCAAGTGATTCAGGGTGGATTTTTTTCCCTTTAACATCCTCTGAAATTCCCAAATTGCAGTTTATCATAACCATCCCATAATATTCTCTGTTCTTTCTGTCTTGTGCCCAGGCTCGGTTCTCTTACTTGCACATGAAGTACCTGTTCTTTTCCTGGCTGGCTGTGTTCGTCGGAAGCTGGGTGGTATATGTCGAGTACTCCTCTTATACAGAGCTGTGCCGTGGACATGAATGCAAAAACACTATTGTGAGTTCAACCTCAATGTTTCACACACAAGGCCAGTTCTTGCTAGAGGTGACAATAGTGACAAGAGAGCCATCTGCTGGACCATATAACTGTACACAAATGAACCTGTGCAGAATAAGAGAAGTGGTGTTCCTCTGATGGGAAGTGATGTCTGTGTTTATTTCAGTGTGATAAGTTCCAGAAAGGGGTGATCGATGGTACAGCCTGCAGCAGCTTATGTGAGAAGGAGACACTGTATTTTGGGAAATGTCTGTCTGCCAAACCCAGTAACCAGGTCAGAATCTAATTACTGTTCATTTCCATACACACGCAAAATAGCTCAGTTTTACTTTTCTGTTCTTGTAGTCTATATCATTCAACCAATTGCTATGTTCAAAGCATAATTACTGCTACATGGTAAATCTGTATTTAAATGCAGAAATGTGTCAAAGCATCGCCGATTCAAATGTTTGCACATAACCTTGAGTTTACATTTTGAAGATATTCTTTGCTGTCCTACATCTCCCATAAACCTTGTATTTAAAAAAAGGCAGCTGAAAGCATTTGTGAGAGAGGGAGCAGTGTGTGGACAAATAAGTTCTTTGTAATGTTTTACTTAAGATTTTCTGGGTGGTCTTTGGATTTGTTCCAGGTTCTCCGGTTTCCTCCACTTTCTATAAAGATGCCAGTAGGTTTAGGTGTGTAGACTAGCAACATGGTGACTCTTGTCCGAAATGGTTTTCTTGAAGGTAACTTCATAGCTATTGAAGCTCTGCCTTCTAAAGACAACTTAATGACTTATGAGACAGCCAGGCATCAAGATCTCGAGGCATTACCTCCTGTTTTGCACACAACTAATGTCTGGTCACATGATTCAGACAACTGAACAATTTACCCACTAAATGAAAACATTTTGTAAAATTGGCAGGATGCATTAGATTCTGTGTGTACATTCCAGGTGTATTCTGGTAGCTGGGGAGATTTGGAGGGTATCATTAAATGCCACATGGAGGACATTCCTCACTATGACCTAGAAGGAGAGCTGGAACCACGAAGAGAATCGGCAGCCTTTAATAGGCCAACTAGAGGCACATCTGTGGAGAAGTTCAGAGAGATGGTCCTGAGCCACCTAAAGGTGAGAGCAAAGTACTTTTCTAATGGAGGAATCACAAGTGGTCCCAGAGAGTCCAAAAAGAACGTAATTCACCTTTTCTAATACACCTGTTATCCTGCCTTTAGGAGAAGGTGGGCGATCAGGCCAACCTGCACGACTTGGTGGCACTTGTGCTTGGCGTGGCTGATGCCAACAAGGACAGTGAAATATCTCTGGCAGAGGCTCGCTCATCCTGGGCTCTGCTGCAACTGAATGAGTTTTTGATGGCAGTGGTTCTGCAAGGGCGGGAACACACTCCAAGACTTCTGGGATTTTGTGGAGACTTGTATGTAGTGGAAAAGGTGCCTTATGCACCACTTTATGGCCTCAGCCTGCCCTGGGCTGTGGAGTTATGGCTTCCAGCTGGACTGCGCAGGAGAATGGATCAATGGGTGACACCATCATGGCCTCGCAAGGCCAAAATTGCAATTGGCCTCTTAGAACTGGTGGAAGACATCTTCCATGGGCCATTTGGCAGCTTTCTCATGTGTGAAGTGAATGCAGCGTGCTTCGGCTACACGGAGCGCCATGACCTGAAGGTGCTGGATGCTAGACGGATCGTTCCTGAAGCTGCTTTCCAGAAAGTGATGCGCGAGCGGCGGTGTGAAATTGACTCCGACTGTCTATATGGAGTAGATTGCCACACCACCTGTGACCTCACAAAGCACCGCTGCACCACTGAGGTGACGCAGCCCAACCTGGCTAAAGTGTGTGCTGCGCTAAAGGACTATCTGCTCTATGGAGCACCACCGGAAGTGAAGGAAGAGTTGGAAAAGCAGCTATATGCATGCATGGCCCTGAGAGGAGCCACTGAGCAAATGGAGATGGAACACTCGCTTATCCTGAACAACCTGAAGACACTGCTGTGGAAGAAGATTTCACACACCAAGGACTCGAAATGAAAACTGAATTATTGTAGTTGTGTCTGGACATGAATCAAACTATATAGGTTTCTAATCTATTTTTTTCCTGAAATGAAGCTACTCTGTGCTCCCAAGCGAGGTATCATTATGGTGCAGCCTTTGCATCATTGCTGCCTCATAGCTCCTGGGTCACCCTGTATGTCCTGAAGCCAAGTTCTTCTCTGTGCACTTCTCCACAGGCTCACATTACACTGTGTGCACAATTATTAGGCAAGTTCTATTTTTGAGGATTACTTTTGTTATTTGTTATTTGGCTTTCTTAAGAGAATATCTATATGTACACCCTTATTAGGCAACTATTAGTGTGCAGAATTATTATGAACTAAATGAAAAAGATTTTCCCAACTCACTTGTTTATTTTCACCTGTTAAAGTGAGAATAATAAACAAACTCAAAATTTACAAAAAACCCTCAGTGACCAATATAGCCACCCTTGTTTTTGATAACGGTCACAAGCCTTCCATTCACGGAGTCTTTTTTTGTGCAGCCGCAACCAAAGCCTCGCAGACACTGTTCAGAGAGGTGTACTGTTTACCTTCACTGTACATTTCCTGCTTAAGAAGGGCCCAAAAGTCCTCAATAGGGTTTAAGTCAGGTAAAGAATGGGGCCATGTCATTAGTTTTTCATCATTAAGGCCTTTACTGGCCAGCAATCCAGTGGAGTACTTTGATGCATGTGATGGAGCGTTGTCTTGCATAAAAATCAAAGTCTTCTTGAAAGATGCAGACTTTTTCCTGTACCACTGCTTGAAGAAAGTGTCTTCTAAAAATTGGCAGGTCTGAGGGTTGATTTTAAGGCCATGTCTCTGAGAACTGAACACCTCGTACTTCTTGACACTCCAGGTAGGTTGCAGTTGTGGAATATGGCAGCACTGGAGGATAATGGGTTCCTAGTAGCGTCATGTTTGATTCTTCTCAAATCTTTGGCGGATAATTTGCGTCTTTTCTTCTCAACACGTTTCTTGCGACCCTGTTGACTATTTGCAACAAAACCTTTGATGGTTCTGTGATCACGCCCCAAAATCTTAGATATTTCAAGAGTGCTGCATCCCTCTGAAAGACTTTCAAAAAATTTTGACTGTTCAGAGTCAGTTAAATCTCTTTTTTGGCCCATTTTTCCTGAGAAGAATCTGCCAAATAATTATGCACACCTTGATATAGGGTGTTGATCTCCTTAGGCCACACCCTCCCTCGTTGCACAAATACACATCACCTGATATGCATTAAATACAATAAGCCTTCAAGTTTATACAGCTTGGAGTTGGAAATTATGGATAAAATATGGACAAAATAGTCACTTGCCTAATAATTGTGCACACTGTAGTTTTCTCCTACCTCCAAAACTTCTTGCCTCTAAGTGGATTGGCTATGCTAAATTGGCCTGTGCACTAACGAGTATGCGAATGGTGCCCTGCTATTGAACAGCATCTTACTCCTAAAGTAATTAAGATAAATGAATGGGCTCCCAAGGGGCACAACTGTGTGGTTTCCCCCTATCAGGAGATTGCTGATCACATACTGATGATGCCACATGCTATTCATGGCCAGAAGACCATAATCGGTCATGCTCTCTGGGTGGAAAGAATTGTCCACTAAATTGATGTCAAGTAAGCAGCACTTATTGCTGGCTGTCTTCATGTCATTTAACTAAGCAGCACCTGGAAATTAGACGATTAATGTGAGGAAAATTGGGTTTGAGAAATTAAGCCGGTGATCATGCACTATTGGAGCAAATGTAGAAGACTTAACTATATACCTTGCTGTAGAAGACTAGAATACTAGAGGTCCAGCATTAAGGCAAATAACAGCAGACATCCCGCCAGAAGCGTCAAGACTGCCAGTGAAACCCTCAAACTACAACGTCCTAGTTTCTGTATTATAGAATGGTGAAATATTTTGGAAGATTTATAAGTTTGTTCTAATACCTTTAATCTAAAAGTTATTTAAAATGTAATTTTGTAGAGAGACAATGTTGATGTATAAATGGTTTTCAGCAGCAGTCCTGCACAGCTGTATGTAGAAAGCAGTTTCAAGCATTTTTAAAATGAGGCATGATATTTATGTAAGTTAGAAGCATGTTATTATTTGCAGAACTTGTAGCATGTGTACGAGTGTGGTTCTGATTTTAGTTGGAAATATCAGGATTACCATCAGGTAGAAATCAAGCAGGGTGAAGGGCTTAATTATAACATCCGTCTAAACCGAAGCCTTACCAGGTGTAATCAGGAGTAACTGCATGTCACTGCCCCGACTCATCTACAGAACACTGTGTACTTAATGTATTTGAAAGAAGCATATTTGTCCATAAATAAAGAGATTATTGTTGTTAATTCCTCTCTCAACACACTGACTGAAAAATGATTTCTAATTTGCTCTCACTCCAAACTAAACAGGAGCGATTGGGTTAAGAGAATGTAGATTTTCAGACCTGTAAATCATATTCTGGGATTGTTTAAAACCTATAGACATCGAAGCTTAGCGTCTTAAGTCTTCTATTTTTCCTGCAAATAAGTTTATTTATGCAGATGCCTTTAAATCCTACACTTACCCAGACCTTGTGTGAAGACTGGTAAAAGCTTGCTCTTAATATAGTACAAAAACAAAATGGAGTCTTTTCCAATAGATTTATTAGAACAAAATTTAGCAAAATCAGAGTGAGGCTGGTTTAATCCTCTTCTGCAGCCTGAGCGCGGAGGAAGCTGGCTTTCTTCTGAGCAACGCGATCTTTCCTCTGAGCCTGTGTAAGCTTGGCACGGTTCCATCTATTAGGGGTGAAAAAAAAAGTTAGCAAAGTCAAACCATTTTAAGCAAAACTGTTGACAGCACCAATTTGGAGACAGTGAATACTTGTACTGAGAATAAAACAAAGGTGTCAAAACGTACGACAGTCCACATTTCAGGAACTTTGCAAAGCAAATTTTCCTATTTGAAGAGAGAATTCATTGGAAAGCGACATACACGTCCACATTTTTTGTACTTGTGGAATAGCCACGATCTGAGGGTTTTACAAATGCTATTGACAGGCAAAAAAAAATTTATCTGAATGCTTTCCTGAACACTGAAAAACATTTAGAAGTGATTGAGAGAGTGATAATCACATTTACACAGCACTGTATTAGACACTTAAACTCACCCAAAATTATAAAAAAACACCCTCATACACACCCCTAACACTGAAGAACAAATCCAACAACAAATTTAGATATTCTTAATTACCAGAACACCACAGCATGCTGATACACTACAGCAAAAACCATTATGATTTGGCACCATGTGCCACATAAACCAAAAACAATCTTGATCGGCAAAAGGCCACAAATTCCTGGTACTAATGCTTTAAAGAAAGAAAAAAAAAAGGGGACAAAACAGCATTATTAATCAGCTATACATTTACCTTCACCTACAACATAGCCCTCATTTCATGCAAAACATGCTTAATCAAAAAGGTCAAGGCTTACAACAGGTACATGTAGGACAGCTCATGTTCAAAATAACAGTACTGTACAGACACACTGATAACACAAAATTCATAAACAGGTAGGTTAAATAAAATCATAACTGACTAACAGTCTGAGAAGAAGCAAGGCAAATTAGGAATACTGCTGTGTATAATTGTTGGGAAATGTTTCATGTGGCTTTTGGTATGATAATGTAATCATAACCAAACCACTTTTGTTGCAGGGCTTAAGACAAAAATTATTTTAGCAAAAACTTTGATAATCCACATATAGCTGGTATTCCTATCAAATAAATCACAGCTTTGAAAAATCAAGTGTACAAACCGATGGGGTTCTTTAAACTTGTCCCTTAGGCAATTCTCTCAAACATGATACGATATAAATAAATAAATAAATAAATAAACAAACAAACACATACCTCTTCTTCTTGACCTCCTTCTTCGGCTTCTTTTCATGCACTGGGTTTTCACGGATGGTTGCATGGGCCTTCTTGTACATTTCCTCCATCTTACATGGTAAAGAAAAATATGTTTAACACTTGAATTTGATAAACGCCCAGACCTTAGTTATGAGCAGTAAGTGACACCGTGTTTAAGAAAAAAAAACCTACGCTTTCGGGGGTGACTCCGTTCTTGATGAAGCGAGCAAACTGTTTCTTGTAAGCATCCTCATCCTCCTCCTGCAGGAGCTTCATGTATTCAGACACGTTCAGACCCAGGATGTGTTTGCGGTGGACCTCTGCGTTAAACTCTTTGCTTTCAGTGTCATAGCCAGGGAAACGCTTGGTGCTAGGAAGAAAAAGAAGATGCACTACTGCTGACACAGGAACCACAGCCAGACTCCTAACTTACTGCTATTCAATGGGTAAAGGAAGAGAACATTAATGAGGATTCTCTCAGCATCAGAGATGCTGTTCTGCTAAAATTGGCAAGCCAACATATGGCTTTAATTAGCTGATTACATGCCGGACCATTTAAAAACCACATAAAATAAACTTTTCTTTGCCCCAAGCTGCTTTCAGTCCCGTCTTGAAACTAGCTTACATCAACTGTGCAAATGAAGGACCAACTACAAGTTGCTCAGTTTGAAAAGAATCATCATCAAGCAGCAGTAGGTCTAACAAATGAGCCTCTAAAATAACACTCAAAACAAAGAGCATGTACCTGTGAGGGATTGACAGTCCTCCGTCTACGGCGCCCTTCAGGGCTCCAAACACTTTGTTTCCAGTGGTGGTTCTGGCAAGGCCGGCATCCAGGTAGCAGGTGAAGGCACTGGGCTGACCGTCAATGCTCTCCACGTTGAATTCTTCTCCGGTGATCTCCACCTGGCCCTCGTACACCTTATCCAAGCCAAATTTGTTCAGCAGCTAAGGAAAGGGAATAAAAATATAAGTTGTTCATTTTTAGCCACCAAAATGTTTCAAAAAGGTTGTACAGGATCTGTGTGTAGCCAACTCAAACGGAAACACTTCCAATATGATTGCACATCTGCGGTGCCATCACCCAGCAATATCAATGTCTGAAGGCAGGATAGCAGAGCAGGTAATAAAGTCCTCCAAAAAAAAAAAAAAAAACAGTCCCTCGCTGAATCCTTCCAGCATACATACCCAACTGGTTCCGAGAGACACATGAAAATAAAGGCAGTGGGGGTGTTCATAGCCAAAGATTTGCAGCAGTTTTCGGTGATTGGAGATGCGGGCTTTTGTCATCTTATAAAAACACTCGATCCGCGTTACAGACTACCGTCTCGCACTTTTTTCAGCACCGAGATAATTCCCGACCTCTATGAAACGACATGCAACAGTATTGTGTAAGAATTGGCTCAAGCACAGAGCCTTGCTCTGACCACAGATGGTTGGGCCTCGCGGGCAACCGTGAGTTCTCACTGTAACTGTTCACTACATGTCGGATTGGGAAATGAAAAGCGCTGTACTCCAAACCCGTCCCCTGCATGAAAGTCATGAAAAATCAAGTTGACAAACGCAGTGAAAACATGGAAGTTGAGGAGGCCAGATATGTTACTCCCAGTCACCACAGATAACGCTTGTTTACTAACATTGTTTACTAACTTCACATGTATGTTTATTTTCAATTTTATTTATTGTACATGGGCTACCAGCAGCTGTGAGACGTGTGTTAATTTTAAAATAAAAAATGTTTATATTATTCAAAAACACTAGGAACCAGTGGACTTGACTTTGCTTTTAAGTAAAATAAAGGAGTATTGCAATAAATCGTTTGTTTCTTCTTAACCTCTTACTGTTCCTATTGCCTAAGCATAGAATAACAAAAAACACGTGTTAAGTCAAGAGAACCGAACCGAAAACCGTGGTTAAAAAACTGAGGTATGTATTAAACCGTGGGCTAACTGTATTGTTGCATCCCTACTGTGGATATAAGAGCAATGCACATCAATGTGTGGCAAATAAAAAAAAAAATAATTACATAATGGGTCAAATCAGATTAGGCACAAAAAATAATTAATCATCACATAATTAAAGCTGTGCTGGCACAAAAGAACCAAGATTGTACACGTTACAGTCAGCAGTGAAGGAAGCCAGGACATGGTCATACCATTTTACACTGAAACTCCCACAATTAAGTACAGCAGTTTTAAACATGAGAATTTCAAGAATATTACTGTGGCAATTGCTTAAGATGGGATCTAGCAAGTGGAGTTTAAAACATTTGCTCAGCCAAGCAGCAAGAAAAGGGAGAAAGGGAAAAAAAAAATCCATAAGCCAGATGCCCTATTCGCACAGAATGTCCACCGTAATGTATTACTAATTCTAGCCTTTGTATGTGATCCTCCGAATCAGCCATGCTGGCATTTGTTTACCTTCACCACTTCCTCATCATGAAAGTTACTGACTGTTCTTTGAACAAGGTCTAAATTTCTGACCTATCCAGATAAACTTACGACTTTGCAGATTCTTCCTCGTATGTCCAAAAAAAAAAAAAGTTTCTCTCATAAGAATAAGAAAAGTGACACGTACATGTATAAAGCTACTTTATATTCACACTGAAATCATGCAACTTATAACTTTCTAGAAATGAGCAATACAAACATCAGTTTTTAAATCATGCTGCCACAAGGACCTGTATGTGATACCATTGAAATGTTTTCTGTTCAAACCACTAACGCACATAAAACAGACATGTGCACAGCATTCAGGTTCATAGCTCACTTACAGCTGCACACAGAACCACAGAGCACAGATGTCACCCAGAATCACTAGTCCCTTGCAGGCAAGACTAAGGACACGATAACCGAGCAATTCAGAAATGAAACTGTGCTGAAGCTGGAATTTCTGTAAAAAGTTACAACCAGGATGCACGTATAATCAAATTACCAGCAGTATAATGAGATTAAGGCAAATACATGTGTTGGTCTCATTTATAAAGTTTAAAAACTAAAGTCTGAATGTGAAAGCCCATTAGCCTAAAGAACAGGAATAGGAGTAAAAAGCATGTGGGTTCTTACCCTGCGGGCGAGAAGCAGTCCAGTGCAGTAGGCTGCTGCGTAGTTTGTCAGCCCCACAGTGATGCCATACTTGGGGAGCTCATGAGAGTACGCTGCACACACAATCATGTCTCCTTCAATCTTGGCGTAGGCAATCTGCAATAAAAACAAATTCAGAAATCACATACACTCAGGATCAGATTTGACAAGGTTCTAACACTGTAGTCAGCTAGCTAAATGTTCTGTGCTCAACCACACAGCCAGTCTCATGTGATCCTTCAGTGTGCAGCATCAGTAGCTTAAGGGGAAACAAAATATTGTTTGTACAGTTTGTCTTGCTAGCACTCTATGCAAGACATGGAATAAACACGAGTATGGTTCTTCTATATGATACAGGTTACAAACGAAAAAGACTCAAAAGAAATGCACATGATCTGATATCGCACATTCAAGGAAAGACACATGCTAAAAGTCCAGATGCTGGTGTGGAGGATTCTCAAGTTAATACTGAAATGAAACTGACTAAAGACAAGTACCTGTGGCTAGCACAGAACAACTGAAATATGTCGCTCTGTTTGCCATATGGCGATTTTATTCATGATTAACATAATGCAATGCTTTATTCAGCAACTTAACACAGCTGCAATGACTAATGATTTAGCAGTTAGACACTGAAGAGCCTAAGAGTGTCTATTAGTTTTCTGCTAGGTAACAAGTCGATTCAGAGTTCAGCCAGTTGGTAATTTTAAGAAAGTAAGTTAAGGCACAGCTACGCACAGAGCATGGTATATTTCCTAATGGAAAGAATAGCACTTCCCAATTCAAAATAAGTAAAGCAAACACCACCAACATGCATCATGCTATACCGCGCAACAACACTGTACCGCAATGCTTTTTATGTAAAAGTGTTCAACAGAACAGATTGATCATGATTCCAGCTTAACCAAAACAATTTAGGACCTAGATAGTTTTACAACAGCTTGATGGTTTTAATGCATGTTAGAAGCCTGTAACACTCAAGGTGTAAACCTTAATCAAGGCTGGATTTATCCTTTATTATATATTTTATTATCAGTCCCTAATGTGTGGAAGAAGCCAAAATCCTGACCATGAATAAATGTGATGTTTTATGCAGTCATACAAAAACTAAAACACATTTCTGCAACAAGCTACACACCTTCCACAATCCCTGAGCAGGGCCTAGACAATCACACTGCCAGTTAAACACTCACCTACAATTTTCTGTTCTTTAATAACGCTGTCTCAGACATTCCTCTGGTTATGCATTGTGTGCATGTCAGATTACTGCAGACAAATCACAAGTTTACCAGTTTAAAAAAGATCCAAAAGCCTGAACCGCTCCCAAGGTGTGCAAACACTCACATGGTGCTATTTCTGTCTGCAACAATCAATCATTCAAGTTATACAATATGTTATGGAAAAAATAAACAACAATTGATGCAATAAAGCCCAACAAACAAGTTTCCAATAACAGCATTCCCCATATGTTTAGGGCTCATCACGCTGTGCTTAATCCTGAGTGTTCATCATTCTAAACCATGCATTTAACCTCAGGCAGTTTCCTCCATTAATTTAGAAACTTTTACCTGGGATTAAGAAATCCTGCTCTGAAGCAGTGTTAGCGGCACTTCTGCAGAGTTAACCCTGCATCACAGACGCAAACACACCGAATCAGAAATTTAACAGCACTTGCCTCAATTAACGTGAAAACCAGGATGTAGGAAACTCAACAAAAATACAGAGCGGTTGATGTGTTGGCAAAATAACGAACGGATATCGGCTATCAGCAAAAGCCTGGTCAACATTACAAACTGAAAAAGGCCAAAAAAGATTAGAAAGCTGTGAATGCCTGCTCATGTGCAGAACAGACCTAAAGCAAAATCGTGTGACAAGCAGTTATTTAAACCAGTCACACCATTTAAAATACAAATATGGTTGTTTCCACAAATACGCAAATAAGAACATTAATCCAGAGTTTACAAACATTCAGTGTGAATTCAGATTATGAATACGCAGGATACCGTTTACCTGGGTAAAGTAGGAGCAGTGTGAAACGTGAGAAGATAACCCAGGATTTGTTTACATGTGGATTAGAATGACTCCTGCTCCACTATTTCAAGCGTTTATTTCTCAAAAAGCGAGTTAAACATTGTGGGAGCCTAGTGGGTTAAGGTGTTGGATTACCAATAATAAGTTCAAATCCCAGGTCCACCAAGTTGCCATTGCTGGCCCTCTTTATGCCAAATAGCATAAATGTAAATTTCCCATTTGTATTTAGTATGACGACCATTCTAACATGAACTGACTGTGTGTCCAGTCTAATACTGAGCAGCTTGAGTGAAGCTCACATGACCTTACACACCAACACTCACCTGACAGATGATGTCCCTGTTGGAGAAACGGACGATCATCCTGTACTTGGGTGTATTGTATTTGTTCTTGTCTTGGATGACCAGGCGTTTGCGGGCAAAGTAGTCAGTTTTCCCCTCTACAATGAGAGAAAGTAAATATGTAAACAAACCAAAAAAAGATTGTCAAGGTTCATCAATACAGATCCACTTCCCAAAGTCTCACCTCTCCTCCTCCTGAACTTCACCTGGTACCTCTTGAAATAGGCCTTGTTCTTCACTACTTTTACAAATCCCTGCAAAAGAAGAGTGTCCTCATGAGCCTGACATGTCTGTAGAGCATCTACACAACATCTCACACAGCAAAAAAACTACTTCAACATGGGAGCAACACAGCGGATTAGCATTAGCACGATTAGCATGGAGCCTTCATGGGGCATAAAATATGGCGTTTTTATAAAACTATCCACTTTATATGTGTCTTTCGCTAAAGATTTATAGATTAAAACTGCAGTTCGTGACTTTCAACGAGGTCCTAAGCATTCAAGTTTATTTTCCGGCTCAGAAAAGGCTGAAAACATGAACTATTAGGCCACGTTAGGAAAGAAGCCCAGGGGGTTGAAGAAAATAAAATCTAACACCATCCGCCATATTTTTGACATTTCCGAATAACAATAACCTAAAGTACGGACACGTGACACCGGATTGATTCTATAAAGAGCGTATTGAGTGTTTTACTAACCATTTTGCAGACTTTTTAGTCTCCGAAGCCGGAGCCAGGAGTCAAAGACCGCTTGGGATCGACTCTCTGCACTGGAAAAAGAAAGACCAGCCTGCACATGCGCAGTAAATACCAGCTCTTCAGCACAGCATATGAGAAGGAGACATGAGAGTTCATTCAGGGACAAATGTCTTAGAGCACCTCCTACAGGGCTGGGGGGGAAAATAACTACACATTTCCTTCCTACACTATTAATCTGTATCATATTTTCTTGCAGATTATCTTGTCCAGCAATCATCCAGACCTCCTCACCATCTACACTTCCATTGTAAATGACTCCATAACATCTGGTCATGCACCAACAGCAAGGGTTATTCCCTTGATCAACGAGCCACACTAGATATAGCATATGGTCAAAGGTTTTTTGCACACATTACGCCTCAACATCACAAGAGTGATCACATCACATTCTCATATTTTTGCAGCAAAGTCACTGTTATATTTATATTTGCACGTAATATTTACACTATTACATTTAAGCGTATAATCGTTTATATTTGTACACATAAGCTGTAACCTTGTAAATTTTATATGTCATTTTTCACACTAATTAACTAATCTAAACCACAAAATATGTATTATTTAGATTTAGATTTAGATCCAACTTTATTGTCATTACATAGTACAAGTACACCGCAACGAAATGCAGTTTGGCATCTACCAGAAGTGCAAAGAGTAGCAATTGTGCAAATAGACAAGTGCAGATAAATATGTAAACATATGTACAGCATGTAATATACATAGTTATATATGTAAACATATGTACAGCAAGTAATATATATAGTTATATAGTGAATAAATTTAAAGGCTATAGCAGTGCAGAGATGTGTGGACATTGTTGCAATGTACAAGTAAATGGTTCCAAGGCTCTGGCATTGAAAAGAATTTGCAGACACTGTTGAAAAAGGAACAACAAGTACAAGGTTATAAGGTTATAGCATTAAGAAAATGCTATATGAGCACAATATAGCATATATATATATATATGCTATATATGCTGGACACACAGTCAGTTCATTAAAAAAATGCTGGTTCTGGCGCGGATGTTCCTGTATAGTGGTTCGAGTGTAAAATAAAAAAGGAATATTTTAATTATGATATTTATTGAACTTTTTTTAATTCCATCAGCTTTAAATTTATTAAGCAGCAGTGGGATACTGGTACATATTTCTTCTAAGACATTTGGTTTCATAGCATTACGTTGCTTTTTTTGTTAGAGAATATTTAGTCATATAATTTCCCATATGGGGGGCACGGTGGCTTAGTGGTTAGCACGTTCGCCTCACACCTCCAGGGTTGTGGGTTCGATTCCCACCTCCACCTTGTGTGTGTGGAGTTTGCATGTTCTCCCCGTGCCTCGAGGGTTTCCTCCGGGTACTCCGGTTTCCTCCCCCGGTCCAAAGACATGCATGGTAGGTTGATTGGAACCTCTGGAAAATTGTCCCTAGTGTGTGATTGCGTGAGTGAATGAGAGTGTGTGTGTGTGTGTGCCCTGCGATGGGTTGGCACTACGTCCAGGGTGTATCCTGCCTTGATGCCCAATGACGCCTGAGATAGGCACAGGCTCCCCGTTACCCGAGGTAGTTCGGATAAGCAGTAAAAGATGAATAATTTCCCATATATTGAGTGGGATACGTTTATTAACAGCTAGATCATCATTTTAATGATCACAGACATCAGTGGAAACTCATTTGTCATAAGGACAAATATAGTATGATCAAATAGAATATAATTTTGTTCTAGTTTTTTTCTGTTTATTTTTGATCCTTGGATTATTTTGGTTACACAGTCATTATACACCCAACATACAGCCTAAAACAGACAGATCTACAAACAGCTCTTCCTCTTTTGTTGTTTCTGAGCTGGAAATAGCAGCCACACAAAATGAACATACAGCGTCATAACGCTGTGTCACTGATTCTTTAGAAATGAGAGGGTGTGCCTAACATCATAAGCACCATTAGACCAACGTCATCACTTCCATGAAAAACCAGAAAAGTTGGTTTCCAATGTCACCACAACCAAATCACTGTCACTGAGTTCACATTTGTAAGAGGTATCGAAGCAAAGCTAAGTAAAGTAGGAGATCTAAAGTAATGTTTCCCTTCTGATGGTAAGTGGTTTTATTAATTTTTTATTGCTAATTCGGGAAAATGAGTTAAACTAAAACTATTTAACGATTGTAGATTAGAAACTAAATAACAGCAAACATGTAGTCATGCTGTCTCAGTATTTACCTGAAACCTATTTCCTGTGCCATTCCCCTGTATGTTTTTTTTTGTTGTAAATACTACTAATAGTGGTACAATGCTTAAACATTTAGTATAAATAAATATTAAGATTATCCCCCAACCCCACTTCCCGTAATTATCCATGATTGTCTTGTACTTGATATAATGTAGTCATCCTTGTACCCTAGTACATAATTGTCTCAGCATGTAGGTTTTTAAAACTTTAAAGAAAATGGATTTCTTATACAGTTATGCTGTTTGCTACTTTTTTTGCATTTAGAAATGTACACAACTTATGAAAATTCCACATTAAAGTGTAAGGAATAGAGAATGATAATAAGAAAGATTGAGAAGTAATATATAAATGTCAGTTTAAATTAAACTCAAGTCTAAAACAACTGTTAAGCGAGACAAAGAGCTGAAGCTGAGACTGATGAAGGACACATGCTATAGTGTACTTTAAATTATATTCAATGAATGCAAGCACAGATGAGAGTGAAAAGCATTAAGTGATTCAACATGTCTGGAATAGCCCAGCTGTGATTGTTTTAGGCCAGATTGCAGCAAGGTTTAGTCATTTGCTCTCTGTAACAAACCTGATGCAACACATCAATTAAATTGTAGGCTTAATAGTTGTGTTAGTTTGTGCTTTCTGATCTAAGCCATGCCTGAACTTATAGCATCACTTTTTTTTTTAACAAGGGGTGGGTTAAAATGACACGGAAAAGTGTGAAGCAGGAAGTTTTTTATGCTTATAGATCTAAATCTATTTTTCTAGCCATCATTTCTATATAAAAGTTGTATAATATTATTATTATTATTAATTTGTAAAATTTGTATAAACACATTTATTGGAAAAGTGTTTTCCTTTGTCTCAGTGAACATACTGGAATAATGTTTTAAAATCTAAACCCCTTTCTGTATGGCCCTTCATATTTTCTCGCCATGTCAATGTGTGTTTCCTCCAGGTTCTCAGGTTTCTTCCCCCTGTCCAAATCATTCCAATAGATGGATTAGTTGCCACTAGGTATGAATATGTGTTCATGGAGTCCTTTCGTGCCTCACACCCAGTATTCTTGGGATATACTCTATAGATCAATGCAATCATGAACAGAATAAAGTTACTGAAGTTGAATAAATGACTGACTGAATGAACGAATGAATGAATGAATGAAAAAAAATGAAAATGTATTGGTGTAAATTCATTCATTCATCTTCACTCACTGCTTTATCTTATTCAGCATTATTGGGGACTCAGAGCCAATCCTGGTAATGTTGGTTATGAAGTAGGGATACGCTCTGGATGGGACAACAGGCTACTGCAGGACATTCACACGTATGTGGTACAATATGTGTTTGTAAATGTGAGGAAACCTGACAACCCAGAGATAACCCACACAGAAAAGGGAATCATGCAAAACTTCTCATGAACTGTAACCCGAGCTCAAGGACCCAAAAGCAACTGGGCTGAGATGATAAGTTAACAATAGGTCAGTGCAAATCGATAGAGTTCTTAGCGTGATCCGGTCCAGGGTTTCTTCCCTTTGAGATTGTTATAGATCTCCTCATGTACCTGATGAAATTATTATCTGTTACACAAAGATACATAAGTGGAACTGAGATGTCAATATAGATAAATACAATGTGTGAGGAATAAACAAAAAAAAACCAAACCTTCAACCTTCAATCCAAGTAAAATCTCAAACCTCTATGTGCACCTCAGCAAATTTGAAATATAACTGTATGCAATATTTGTAAACACACAGCAGATGGCAGCATTAGGCTGAAGAAAGAAAAAAAAAAACAACACCAACACAGCCTTTTCCTGATGCGCATGCGCAGTCAGCTCAGGCGCAGTGACGTGTGGCTGGCCCATTTGTCGGCGCTGTGTGTGTATATACGCATGCACACACACTCCGGTTCCTGCCTAGCAAGCTTGCTTGAGCTCCATGGATATTTTTGAACCAGTGCCCGGTGTGAAAAGCGCCCGTTGACGTTGTTTTGGACTTGTGCAGTCCCACACAGCCCTCCTGCATGAGATAATGCCAGTGCACTCCACTCCATGGGAAGTTAATATTTAACTAAAGGACAGGATTGACCAAAAAGCTTCCAAGGTAAAAGTGCTGGAGCTGTTTTTCCTTAGCTAGGCTGTGCTGTTTGTAGCTCAGAGGGAGGTGCATGGCTGCCTGTTGTTGTATAGAGGATCTGTTTTTATCTTAAACTTCCTCTTTACACCTGATGCATCTTGTTTACAGCTCACGTGCACTGGGTTTATCCACTGAATTACTCATTCACTGCATACTGTAATGTTTATCCCTGTTTTAATGCACCCGTTTGACCTTGTATGTTGTTTATCCAAGACTTACTACATTGAATGAGGTGTGTTTAAAGCAGGAAAACACACTAACATGTTTGGGGGAAACTAGGAGAATATCAGAGCATGACTGTGTGTCTTTTATCTAAAGCCGTAAAGAGGCTGCTTATGGTCTTGAATAACTTGATTGTTAGGTTTAATAGTTATTTACCGATTTAATCCCCAGCTTTTAACGTTGTACAGTGTTTTTTGTGTTTGTTGTTGCTGCCATACACACATTCATCATTGGGACTAATACAGTGTACACTATATCTGACTTTGTGTATCTGCTGGTTAGTTGTGGATTGTACCTGTTTGTTTACTGTCCTCTATACAAACCTGTTTTATTTATTATTTTTTTATTACCATTCACTCATTCTTCTTCAGTAACAGTTTTACCTCCTGGTCAGGTGTGTCAAGAGTCTTTTCCTGGGAATGTCAGGCAGGATTACATACTGAATGGGATATAAACTCATTCACCCACAAGGGCATATTAGCATAGGCAATCCACCTATCAGCCTGGGGAGAACGTGGGTTCAAGATGGAACTGGGGACCGTGGAACGGCACTGTGGAACAACACCTAATAAGATGATTTAAAAAAATTAAAATTCTATATATATTTTTTTTTATTAAGATTGTGTTAAACTTTGATTTGAGCAGCGCTCTGATGGTTGTCATTAGTTCTCAGTCTCGTTAAAAGCAGATGGCAAAGCTGGTTAAATAGAGTTCTGTACCAGAAGTGAGGTACAATCCTTTAAATCAGTGGATCTCAAAGTAGGGTCTGGGAATGACCAGGGGATTTTTTCTTTTAATCTTGTATTAATTGCAGCGGTGGAAATCAACATCGAACCCAGAAAATTCTTCTTCTTTGCCACCTTGTTAGCCACTGCATTCCTTCTTCTTACATTTACAGCATTTGGCAGATGCCCTTATATAGAGTGACTTACATTATCTCATTTTTTATACAGCTGAGCAATTGAGGGTTAAAGGCCTTGCTCAAGGGCCCAACAATGGCAGCTTGGTGGACCTGGGATCGAACTCACAACCTTCCGATTGGTAGCCCAACACCTTAACCAATAGGCTACCACATGCTGCTTTCTTCTTCTTCTTCTTCTTCTTCTTCTTCTTCTTAGCCTTCTTCTTCTTCTTAGCCTTCTTCTTCTTCTTAGCCTTCTTCTTCTTCTTAGCCTTCTTCTTCTTCTTCTTCTTCTTCTTCTTAGCCTTCTTCTTAGCCTTCTTAGCCTTCTTGACTTCAGTTGAATATTTTCAATCCAAATCTTGATAACTCAAAAACAAGCAAGACGTCAGCTTGGACCTCACATCTGCTGTTGGTAGAAACCTTTTTAAGGAGAATTCAAGCTTTGTTGTGATTTTGCTGATGATGTCTACTTTGAAAGCTCATCCTCACTAGTTCTGAATTAATCCTTTGTCAATTTGTGCATTTGTTGTTATATAAAGTGTGTGCATAGTGGTTAAATGTGGATTAGAGTAGACTCAGACTTGCCTAGTTGAACCAAAAGAAGAGTTGGCAGAGTTTGAACATATTGATCTGTGTGTGTGTGTGTGTGTGTGTGTGTGTGTGTGTGTGTGTGTGTGTGTGTGTGTGTGTGTGTGTGTGTTGCTGCATTCTCTTGTCTTATGTCTGATGTGTTAGTGGTTTGAAAGAGGAGTAGTTGGAGACCACACAGAAGAGCTTGTCTTGTCTGTACTTGTCAGATGTCTTTGAGCCTGTTTTAAAAAGACCCTCTGCCAGTCATCTTATATAGGAAGTATCAGGTTTCTTAACATGAATAAACATGAATAAACAATTTTCTTTGTCTCTTATGTGTCTATGTTGTTAAAGCAAGTGTCTGTGCCTTTAATAATGTTCTTAGCTCTATTACTGTTTCTCCCTTATATCTGTGTAAATTGACGTGAAATTTCTGGCTGTCTTCCAACCTTCCCTCACCATGTTTATGTTTCCGAGCTCTTCTTAGATGCAAGTTGAATGTGTGCCTGGTAGGGTGAGCTGATTGAAATTCTCTTGCACACCACCCTGCCATGTGACTGTGAAATGCAAAGGAAATTTCATTCATTCAAGCCAGGCAGAAGGAAGAGTGCTACCGTGCACTGTCTGTGAAAATTCATTGAAGTCACGTGTTTCAAATATTTCAGCATGGGCCAGAATATGCATGTGTATAATGTAAACTGGTTCATGAGAAAATGTGCTTTTAGTGTCGTTCTACTGGTTCTTACCCCTTGCCAGGCTCTGCTTCCCTAACAACAAAGTTCCTTGGCCATTCTCACGTTGCTCATTCCACTGTCCTAGAGCTGTACTTTGCCTTTCATTGGAAAGGGCTTCATGTTCACCATGCGCCCTCATTTAGTATTCTGCCAGTGTTCTTTCCTCACACTTGAACCTATGCAGGGAGAGTGTTTCTGCACCCTGGGTCTCTGCTTCATGCAGAGGATTTTCGTTAAGACTCCACTTGTGATTGAGGGCATTTCTGCATCCAGCAGGTTTGAACACAGGACAGTGTTCATGAACGCAGCATGGTAGAAGACTCATTTATTCTGTTACAAAGAGTTCAGTGGCAAATCAGGGATTTAGTCACATATAATCAGGGAGCAAATGCCATCAGGCCTCATGGGAAGACCCTTTGTGAGTACAGGAGAAAGTGTAGGTTTTATTTGCTCGCGTGTTTGTGTGAGCAGGGTGTGAGAAGTGAATTTAGTTAAATGATGATATAGCATACAGTGTTGGGGTTGTGTTAAAGGCAGAGAGAGAGAGAGAGAGAGAGATGGTAGGCTGAGCTTGTACAGACGGCTGTCTTGCTGTGCATCTCAACTTTGGGGAACACATTGCACCTTTCTGTAATAATCCTAGACAGTTTTTCTGTCAGTTAGCTGAATTAGACATGGCACATTGAGGACATTTCGATTAAAGCCCCTTATTCCCAACAAACCTTTTTCAGCATGGTGTCAAATCATGTTTTTTCAAATGTACTTTTTTTTGTTTAAGCGGTGCTGTTTCATAATGTGAGAAGTCGTATTATAAGCAAGGAATAAAACAATACATAGGCGTGTTTGAGAAAATAATAATCAACAGCATGTGGGTGTGATGTGGTCTGAGACAACGTTCAGTTATTTGCGGTTACCACACCACATGTTTTATTTTCTTATGACTGCACGTCCCAGAATGGTGCAACTAGCTTGTACCACGTCCACCTTAAAAACCTGATATTGTAGTTTTGTTGGTAGTAAAAAAGATTTTATCAGCGATATTGTAGAAAGTGGCAGAAATGCAGAAACCTCCACTGTGTTTTCCTGGTGTGTTGCCATGTTGTAAGAAGAGCTGGCTGTCGTATTGATTAATTTAACTGAGTGTCAGATGGCTGAACCTTCCCATTGCTGTGTCTCAAATATTAGCTTCTTTTACATCAGGGGTGATTTGTTTTGGCTAAACGTAGAAACATGGATTGTAAAATGTTTACAGAGAGACATTGTTTTTCAGTAAAGTAATGTCTGTGTTCATGTCTGGGAAAGTTCACTATGCTGTTTGGGTGTGTATATTGATCTGTTGAAAGGTGTGTGCTCTGAGGCAGCAACTCGTCTATTGTGGAACATATTTGGACAGCTGGAGCAAAATCCTTAACAACCAGCAGGAGGATTTTTAAATGGATTCCAATAAAAAAAAAAAAAAACAGTTACCTGGTATGAATTTGGCCAAATAACACTGCTCTCTGTTTATGTTCCATCCTGACTGAACAGCGGCATGAAAGAAAATAATCATCATTTGACAATGAGAAAATTCTGAGTTCCAGTCTGTCATATTCATCTCTTTTGAAAGAGAACAGTGCAGCAGCGCTTTAGTCCTTCAGGCTGTTAAAATCTGTCACGTACTCACCTGTACACTGTGCTAAAACAGATCAGGTTCCAGAGCTTTATGTTTCACGCCAATACCGTCATCGACACTCCTGCGCTTGTGTTCTCAAGGCTAGTCTTTAATGAGTGCAGCTGTTTCGTATAGTGCATTACATTATAGATCTTTACCATCATATAGTGATAAAATTTTACACTTCAAACGGATGTCCATTGTTAAAATCGCTACATAAATAGAATTGAGACCAATGTTTTGATGTCTTCACGACTTTTACATTGAATTTCTTGTTAATATGACTTTAAATGTAGCTGGTAACTGGTGACTGAGAATAGAAGCTCTTTTTCTTTTTTTTTTTTTCACGGCTAAACAGTGAAACCTGTATTTCTTGATGCTTAATAGGAATGCGCTGCCAATTTCCGCCTGCTGACATCAGCTACAAACAACCGCTCTTGGAAATAGCAAGCGCATTTAATGTGTGTCAGGGTGGAGTTTTCCCTTTAATCCTGATATGATATGAAAGCAGAACTACTTCTTGATCCTCTTTAAAACTACATTGATAGTTTCTAGGCGTTAATGACAACCATTTTTGTAGACCGCACTCGACTTTTTCTAAAGTTTCATCAATCGTGATGGCTGTTGGTTTGTGTCTTGGTCAAGGTTTTGCACTCTGCTAAATCTAAAATAACTTTTTTCCTCGTTACAGTGAAAGCATGCTGCTTATCAGAGCTGGAAAATATCTCACATTGCCCTTGACTTTGAAAACAGGGTTAGGTTCAGGGTGTATTTCTATAAACCTTTTCTAGCGTTTCCTGTGTTTGTGCACCGGGCTGGATGTGTAGGTGTGGGTCCCTGCAGAGCATCAACTGTTTAAGTTTAATCACAGGCTTTGTTCATGTGATTATTTGCTAAAGTGCAGTGGCATCTGTCTGTAATTATGCTTCAGTGTTGCACAGCTAAACGGATCAGCACTTGGTGGCTTATTACTGTAGCTTCAATCTTCATAATAGTCACCACTGTGCTCTGTATGACTATTTCTCCATCCAGGGGCTCCAGTAGGGACCATGGAAATTGCAACACGCACAACAAACATTTTAAATATATTCAAGAATTTTAATATTATTCAAGTTTTCTAATCATTTCAATGTTTATGATTACATAACAAAATCTCTCTCTATCAAATCCATCTGGAACCGTGAATTATTGGACTGAGAGTGAGTGTGGTGGAAACTTCCCAACTGCTGCCGCATCACCTTTCAAAGTCATCTACAGACAATACATCATTTTTTTAAAAAGAGATTCAAAATAAAACTACAATTAATGTATAACTGCCATATTTTTTCACATGTTTTGCGAATGCCCGATTGTACCTAATTTATGGGGATGAGGTATCTCAGTGGTTAAGGTGTTGGACTATAAACAGTTGTGAGTTTGAATCCCAGTGCCACCAAGCTGCCACTCTTGGGCCCACAAGGAAGGCTGCTCTGGATAAGAGGTGCCAAATGCCATAAATGTAAATATACATAGGACATAGGTCTATTTTTCTTTGTCCTCCTTATTGAAAGTTAACTACATTTTGAATTCTGCTTGTCATGTCTTCTCACTGACGATCCTGACTTATGTGCAAGTTCATTACAAAAGAGAATATCGTTTGCTCGTTTTATAGCTGCAAAGGTGACGGAATAATACGGAACTGATTTGCAACACAAACGTGTACAAATATGTATTGGATTGGAATATTTTGATGCATTCCGTTGGAATTACCTTGAATTTACCTTATTTTTTTTAATGGATATTATTTTACCATTACCCAAATATAAGATAGTTAAACCAATCCTTCCATTAATATTAAGTTTGAAGTAGTCTTTGGCAGATATTTTTTTCTGATTCCTAGCATTTATTTCTAGAAAACAAGCAAAATGATCTATCAATAGAATACAACAATTTGGATCGGAGGACAGAGCTTTTTTGCGATTGTTATTGTGGCCAAAAATGCATGATTTTTCAGAGACAGTATTTTGTGCTTTACTTTGTGGAAAACTACTTGAATCGACGCACATGGACACACATGTGATTGCTTTCTATAGCAGCTGTACTTAAATCAGAGAGGGCTTTAGCAGAATATGTGTGGCCCAAATCTGTGGTAGTTTAGAATAAAATTCAAGTTTTTTCAAATATCATAGAATTTGATTGACTTTAAGTTTATTTACTGCAGAATTACGAAATCCTGTCCTGAAATAGGATTAATAAAATTTATCTGGTGTTTTCTTTTTATGACACACACACAGTCGCTACCTGATGCATGACCCCAGGCTAATTTCTGTTATTTGCAGCAGTATGAGCACAGTGTTGCATATGATGGCACTCTGTCTTACCAGTGAACTAAAAAGACCTTTTCTCCCAAGACAGAATCTGTTTATTTCTAGAGAAACTGTACAGTACACTCATAATGAACATCCTTATAACACACTTACCGTCATTTGTAATTACTCTTCTCTATCTGTAAACTATAATTGATAATGGCACAATCCGGTGTCAACCACAACAGGACAGATCCTCATCTGAGCTTGGTTCGTCTCAAGGTTTTTTCTAGTTCATCTCAGGAGGTTTTTCTTGCTATCGTCACCTCTGGCTTGCTCATTAGCGATCTAAATCTACATCTGAATTTCAGTAAAGTGTCTGTTGTTAAATGGAATCCACAGTAGAGTTGAATTGTAGAGTCCACAGTTGAGCTTTCAGCACACAGTGGGGAAAAAATCATCTTGAACTGACCTAATTAAATATCAGTTACATTATTTTTACGTGACTGAACTGAGTAACATTAACCTAATTATATTTCGTACATCTATTGTGCCCTTTCCACCAGAAAGAACCGGGTGCTGGTTCGACGTTGGTTCTACTGGCGAACCTTCTAAGAACCGGTTTGCCTTTCCATGGGCTAGAGAGCCATCACAGAGCCAAGTCTTACATCACTGTATACAACGTTCTACAGCAACATTAGCGCAGCAGCAGCTGCAAACACAAACACATCAACAATGGCAGATGTTGCTTTACTGTTAATGCTCATGGCTTTGCGAACCTACATTGGCATCCAAACGTGGAGAATCCTAATTTAAAAGGATTTTAAAATGGCGCTAACGACATTCTCTTTTGTCTTGTTGGTAACAGTAGCCCCGCCCACAGCCTCTGACGCAAGCGGATCTTAAGTCTAGACCAGCAACGTTTTGGTGCTACTTTAAGAACCACTTTTCCTGGTTCAGAGCCGGTGCTTTGGGTGTCAAAAAGAAAGAACTAATTATAAATTAGGCTCTGGCTCCGAACCAGCACTCAAACTGCCTCGGTGGAAAAGGGGCATAACATGTTTTGAGACATCCAGGAAGCGCACACCTGAGCTGAGACTGGAAACCACAAAACTTGTTTTGAAACATCACCACTGTGCTTTTCTGCTGTGCATATATTAAGCACCAAAATTTAATACTATAGTTCTAGTTTATCAGAGCCAACATCCTTTGTGAGATGGAACTGTTAATACTATTTGAATTGATCGCGTTTTTATTCAACATCATTCAATATACTGTAGTAATTAAAAAAACGTTTAATTAAGTTGATCCTAAGCAGTCAAATCTTTTTCTTAAATCTGACATACTACATATTCCTTTTCATTCAGTGTGTAAGGTCGAGTCACAGAAACAGTCACACCATTAAATACATACTGGAAACAATTTACATGCCAAATAACTTTATTTACAATTATTGAGAGCCATTTTCTTACTTACTCAAGCAAAACATTTCGGTTTCTTGTTTCTTTTAACAGACTTAAGTGCAGTGAGTAGAATATGGGATCATCAACATTCAAGTTTGAAGTTTTTTTGCCTTTTGTACTGATGAATTTGAATAGAGGTTTTGACAATCTCAGCTGCCTTCACTCGAAAATCTCAGAACCAATGAAGAGAGGAAATGAAGCGGCTACTTTTCTGGGTGTGTGGGGATGTGGGTGTGTGCATGGGGGTGTATGCGTGTGTGTATGCGTGTGTGTGTGGGTGTGTGTGTGTGCATGCGGGTGTATGTGTGTGTGGGTGCGTGCGCGGGGGTGTGTGTGTGTGTGTGTGTGCGTGCACGGGCAGGGGGTGCGCATGGGGGTGTGTGTGTGTGTGCAGTTCCACAGCAGCTGTGCAAATGCACTCTAGCTCTGTAACAGCTGTGCTGCTGAGGACAGGAGGGTTATAAAGAGGGTGGGGAGACTTAAACACTGTGCACTGAGTCTGCTGTTATGAGAAAGCTTGACAACCATTTCTGGGGAGCTTGTTGAAGGAACACTTTCATAGACTATGTTTCAGTGTCTATGTTTATTCCATACTTTTGAGTTCAAAAATATTCATAGTTCAGACTTCCAGATTGTTGCATTAATTTCAAAACTGAGAACAAGTAAAATCCATTTTACCTGGAATTCTGGGCCAGTTCCCAGACACACAACAGATCTCATGGTTTCTCTGAGACGTGAAGCCTGAAAGCCACACTTCTTAAACTGCAGCACATGTTGTGTGATGTAAGGAAGAAGCGGAGGAGTGACGCAGGAGATTTGATGCTTTTTCCCAGTGAATCGCTTTCCACCCCTTCTAGTGTTTTTTGTGATTCATAGAGGATTCAAGAGAGAATAACACCCCTCCCACCCTGACAGCACTTTTCATTAGATGTCTTTGGAATCGCCGTGGTGAGAATTTGTAATCTCAGGACGAAGGGGCGAACACTGCTCTCTTGTACAACGTGGGAGCCTTTTTTTTTTTTTTTTTTTAAATTGTCAGTTTTGAACAGGGAAATATCACTTTTGCAAGTCTAATGGATTATCCTTCACCTCCTTAACTCGGCTCTTCAGTCAGAAGGGTTTCAATGGAGATGTGGTATGGAAGTCTGGTATGACAATGTCAGAAGCTTGATTCCCTTTTGTGTTGCTTTACATATTAGTTTGATCACTGTAATGCTGGATTATGCAACGTATCCCAGTTGTATATTTTGTCATTTGGCTGACAATACAGAAGACCTGGGGCCTAAAAATAATAACCGTTACATGGACTTGCTTGACCTTTCATTGAACTGCTGGATATGGTGCAGATTTGTTTGAGGAAACTCAAGAAAACACCCCAAAATGTTTGCTGAAACTCAAATAATGCATAGTGTTATATGAACGGCGCCACAAACAAACAACACTGAAGTAAAAAAACCTAGAGCAATGAAACATGAATGATTTTTTAAATCTAACAAAAATATTGGAAACCAACTTAAATTATATGAATGAATCAAATCAGTTAGTTGTCACGTTTTCATTCATTGCTTCACTAGAGATGATGTACGGAGCACTGTTTGCATTTGTCATCTGGTAAACCGTCCTGTGGACCAGAACACACTCGGTGGTACCAGGACTGTGACTCCATGCAGTAGGTGGTGTGAGTCTAATTGAATTGGAACGTGCCATGAATCCCGTCAACGTGAACACGACTTCTACTCAGGTCTGCACTTGTTCAGTAACCTTTTAGCCATTGACAACATCTTTAGTTTCATGTGTGTCATGAGTGAGCAACTTTGAGGGATACAGAAGAGGTGAGATGCCTTACTGCACACCATAGCATTAATATATGAACAAAAAGAAAAACGGTTGGTTGTTTACTCCATACATGTTTGTGATGAAGAAAGATGAACGCAAATGCACAGATGAAACCAAGTAAGACAAAAACCAGACCAATGTTTGTGGGGGAACGGGAACATGTCCAGTGTGAAAACTACCCTAGACTTTTTTTTGTTGTTTCATCAGTAGGGGAATTGGTTTGGTTTCTCTGTTCAACTGCATCCAAAATAGTCCTAAAACCAATATGAAAATAATAAATTTGGATAATTAGTGATGTGAAAATGCTGCTGTCTTCTGCAAATCTGAAACCAAGACCCTTGGCGATATATATATATATATATATATATATAATATATATATATATAATATTCTATAACACTAATGTACATATTTTTATATATATATAGTCTGTGTGGAACAAGCGGAAGTGTTGTATTTCTTAAAACATGGGAAATTTGTGAGCTTCTTAAAGTTTGAATTTCTAAGCGTTTTTACAATGCTGACGATCGCTGTAATAACTCATAAAAACTATTGATATTGTTTCTTGATAGTATCAGTAGGAGCACTATGGAGCACATCTAAACACAGGCTCTTTTCAGACATCTTTCTGGTTGCTTAATGCGTATTCCTTCAGTTTACTTCTCCTTCTAACTGCACTTTGCTCTTGTGTTTTGCTTCCTGTCCAGGCCCCACCTCTTGCACTTTTTTTTTCTTGCTCTCTCCTTCATCAGTAGAGTGCAGGGAGTGATAAATCCCTCTCCAGAACAGATCTATTGTTTCTCAGGATTCAGTGGGCACCGTCGCCTCGTCATACGTGGCTTTTAATTTCACGAAGCTCAACGCATTTAGTTTTAACTTGCAGTCCGGAAATGAAAGCTGGTTCACTCTGGATTCGCAGAAGTGCTTCTTTCAAATAAGAAGAAGGCTGTCATCTGAAGACACACTTCCCCTGGGGTTACCGACATGAAGTGTGTTTTAACTGGTAACATCATACACGTCACACGGTGCTTTCTTCTGCTAGGTTAATTCCAGCTTCAGAGGCCCTTCAGCTGTAATGCCACATTGTCTAAGACTGATGCTAGCACACATTGTCTAATCTCCGGTCGCTTACTTTGTGTGCACTTTGATCCTAAGTGACACGGTGACAATCAGGTGCTTGTCAAATGGCTACAGTCTCAGCGAACCGGCAGTAAGATGTTTGATGGCCTGATTACTCGGTGTGTGTTTTTTAATCCCAGTTTGTTTTAAACAACTTTTGGATGGAATTACTGTTTAAGCGTGTCCTGCTCAAGAAGGAGGTGCTCTTTAGGTAAGCAAGCAATATTTTTAAAGCATTTAAAGTAATTAGGATAACACTTTTTTTTTAGATTACACAGTTCTACAGTGTGGCACAAACATCAACATATACTGTATATAGGATGAATTTGCATTTTAGTTAAAATTAGAACGTAACTTTATTCACAAAACATTCACTAGTTGATTGCTATTTCTTTGTACAAGCACAGAGTTGTCTCTCTAACTTTGGTTCCCAGTTTGGCTTGTGTTAGATTCCCATTCCAGAGAATAATTTCCTTACATTTTTCTTTTGGGGGGAAAAACATTCTTAAAGGCAATTTGAAGAAAAAAAAATATTTTGCACTAGACAGCACTCTCTTTGTTAGAGGAAGTCGATATATTTTATATAACGGTTATTTCCTGAGCCAGTGTCGTTTGAGTCTGTGCTGTAAGGTCCACATCCAGCTGACTTCCAGCTGTCTTTGTTTCGTAACTTGCTGTGCTTGCTTTTCTGTCAGTAGACAGAGTCCTGATGAAGTCCTTATTCAGCAAATACACTAGTAGAAGAAATGCCCAGCCCCATAACATGTTTGCTAAATACTGAGTGTTTTCTTTTTTCTTTTTTAACATCAGTGTGGGATATCGGATGACTAAGCGAGTATTAATCATTTGATTTTGTAGATATTTATAGCTCTTCCTTTTGAGTTATGCATATATTTTTACTTCTGTGTTTTGGAAACCTGACCTGGTTATTTGACTTCTTTATGCATTTATTTATTACAAAAATGCTGGTATTGTACAGTACTTATAAAAATGTAAAAATGTAAAATTATATTTATGTGCATTTATATGAGCGAAACAGTTACAATGAGATGTGTTACATGTGACCGAATATATTTATCACATGACCAGGAAAAACGTTTAAGACCCCAGTAGCCTTCCTTCACGTCCTTCAGCATTATTTTCCGGTGACATGAACACCTGAATGTGGGATTTCACACCGTGTGAGATGATCTTGAAACATCTGCTGTACAAGCTTGTATCCTGCCTGCTGTGTCTGCATTTAATAGAGGACATTTTCAGCCCTGTATCTGTGTTGCAGCTAGTATAACAGATTCTCTGTTTTATAAACTGTATTACTTTTATATACTGTATTATTAAAAAAAACCACAGGAACTTGTCATCTAAACAGCAATCTGTTTATGGGGCGGTTCTGTGAGGCTTTTTTTCGGTTGCGTAGAATGATATCTAATTTCACATCCTCTTAATCTCCAAAACAAGTGTCTGTACTGCCGTCACAGCTGCCGCTGCTTTTCTTCCAGTCCTGTTTTAAGTAAAGTTTTAAGTAAAGTTTTATAAAAATGATTTTAGCAAGTGGTGTTGCAGTGTAGCAGTAGGCCATGGTTCATTTTCAATGTGTTTAAAGTCAGCAAGTGCAGATGTACAGTAGTCTTTGACATCAGTGAAACAACTCAGTGGGCATTACCAACATAAATGTTCAAGTGGAATTATTTGGATGAACACAGTCATCAGGGCTCAGGGGTGGATAAAATCATGAATTAATTCTCCAGTGTGCTGTCCAGACATGAGATCTGCTTGTTCCAGGTGTCTGAGCTACTGAGCAGACGACTTTAAGCTCATTCTGCACCAATCACATTGAAAGTTAATGACTTTTAATTTTTTATTTTATTTTTTTATTTTTCTGTCCACAGGTGGCGACGGACAAAGTAGCAGGCAAGCTGAGTTCGACTCTTTCATGGGTGAAGAACTCAGTGTCACACACGGTCAGTCAGATGGCTAGCCAGGTGGCCGCTCCGTCCTCACTGCACACGGTGGTGGGATCCTCCACCGTCTCCCTGTCCTCGCCCGGCCTTTCTCCGTCAACTCCGTCCTCCAACCAGCTTAGCCCGGATGAAGTGGAACTACTCGCCAAGCTTGAGGAGCAGAACAGGTAAGAGATTGTGCTCTGCCTCAGTATATCTGTTCTTTTCTCAATGAATTAAACCCTGCTTATTGGTAGAGGTACAACTGCTCACGTTCATCTGGAAGAATAGGAGCTGCTGATAAACCTAAAGGAACAATCTTCTATGTGTGTAGCATCATAGCTCAGTATTAATTGTTTTGGTCACGTCTACAAAATTTTATGTCTATCTCTTCAGATTTACTTCATTGTGAAGATTTTAAAGTTTTGCATCAAATTTAGAACGATCCTTTACTGAGTCATCCTTTACTGAGTATTTTGCTTTACCCCAGTAGCAGAAGAAAAAAAGACTTTTACTGTTTACAGGTTGCTAAGAAAATGCTCCTGCCAATCACTATCTGTTGTGATAAGCCAAAATTGTGCCAGGAGAAGACAAATCAGTAGCCCATGTGTCCCACAAGCAGATTTCCTTGCCCCACAGTTTTTTCTATGCATTTCCCCATTGCAATTAGAAAAGAAAAAAACATACAAAGAAAGAAGAAAAAACACTACCAGTTATCTTCCTCCAACACATTTTTTTATTTGGTGTACAGCCAGGTTTATACTTTACACTGATTAGATACAACACCAGTGCTGTAACTAAAATGCAGGTTACTCTGTGGTTCTGAATCCACCTTCTGCATTACAATCATTGAGCTGGCAGATGATAGGATGGGTTAAATACCCTACACAGGGGACATATCATTTTTTCAGCATCAGGATCACACAGGTACTGTATGTGGAAACTGAACAAAATTAAGTCCAGCACAAAGCTTGATAATTGATAGAAAGCTTGTCAATACAATGAATCATTCCAGAGTTTTAACATTTATTTCACTTTGCTTTATCTCATAATAGGAGCTAATGTCTTGTGAATGCAGACAGGCATTGTACTACAGACATACAGGGTTTTTAGTAACACCTCTACTCGTGTGGTCTATATTTAGAGCGAGATCTCCTCGGTGTTTACTGTGAGCATTGATACAGTAAGCACAGTGACATGGTGTTAACACGATGGCGCGTCTGCTGTGTGACAGCTTTGTGTTGTCTGTGTCAGTGAGAACAGCACAGCACTGTCTACAAGATCGATCTATAGCTGCGCCACTTTCTCTTTTGTCCCTCTTCTCCAGTTTTCACAAAATTCTCTGTGTATTCTGCTGTACAATGCCGTGTGTGTGTGTGTGTGTGTGTGTGTGTGTGTGTGTGTGTGTGTGTGATGCCAGACATGTACAATGACAATGCCTCTGTGTACTATGTGTGTAAAATGCACATAGATGATTGTGTGTGTTTGTGCACTGCAAAAAATTGGAAATACTTTGAATATAGTAAAATTTTAGCTTTAATATATTATTTTTATTAGATTACAATAAAGCGAATATAAGACGGTTCCTACAGTATTGTGTGCACGCACAGATGGTTGGGGATGGCATCTGGCAGTGTGAAGGATTTTGGGGTAACAGACTGCAGAATGTATGATGCTGACTGTAGGAGTGGGTGTTAGCGAGACAAATCAATGTGTTAAGAAAAAATATAGAACACCAATGATTTTAATGCACTCACAAGCACGTGATCAGTGCATTAGTATCCTAAATTGAATCCTAATCACAATAAGAATATTTGTGATATTCTAACAGTTGTCATGGAAACTAGGAAAAAGAAATTTATTAGAAATGACTAGGAAAAAATCACTACGATACCCTGATTCAAATTAAAGCAATAATATGAACAACTTGTTTGTTAGTTTTTTGAATGTAAAAGATGCTCAACATGAAAACATCAGAAAATAGAACTAAAAATGATTTTAGAATTATTAATTTTTTATTTTTTTATTTTATTTTTTTTAAATAAAATAACACTCAAAACATGCATTTACCAAAGTAGTGGAAAAAATCCTTTATTTACGGTAGTTTCTAATCTTGATTGGTGGCCTGCAAAAATCCTGTTGAGTACAAACAAAAACTGAACAAAGACAAGCTAAAATTATTATTATTATTTTTTTAAAGATTAGATCACGTTTTTGGAAAGTTATATCTCATAGCGAAACAGTCATAGTCCTTTTCACTTCTTTTTGTAATCCGAATATCAGCTGTCAAAATTTCTGCAGTCCTCCTGCAACATCACATCATCATCAAACTAGAGAAGAGCGCTTACACACTCTGTAAAGGTGACGTTTACATCAGGTGATTAGACTGACATTCATTTTGTAATTGAATAAAATATGTCACTTGCAAATAGGGTTGCAAAGGGGCGGAAAGTTTCCGGTAAATTTCCGGAAACTTTCCACGGGAACTTTGGAAATATTCAAAATTGGAAACTTTACGGAAATTTATGGGAATTTATGGGAATCAATTGGAAATGTATATAAACTATATTATATACAAACATAAATAAACATTTTGTTTGGTCATAAGCAGACATGCATGCAAGGTAATACAAATTTAAAAAATGACTTCTTGACTGATTTAATTGTAATTAGAACTTTAATTGATTATTTCATTGAGTAACACAAAAGCATAATAAACATTTATGCTTGAAATAAACATAATAAACTTAATAATTGTAATAAACAATTTCCCTATGATTGCTGTAAAATGAAAGCATCCCTCACCCTTGCCCTTCTAAAAAAGTCCCAATCAAAATGTAAAATGGAGCAAGTGTGTGTGTGTGTGTGTGTGAGAGTGGGGGGGTGTCATCAAATTATCTGTGCATGTGGTAACACTCCTAATTGACTGCTTATTAAGAGTTAGTAAGGTAGTTATTACGTTTAGGTATTGGGTACAATTAAGAATGTACTGTAGAATAAGGTCATGCAGAATAAGGCATTAATATGTGCTTAATAAGTACTAATAAATAGCCAATATTCTGTTAATATTCACGCTAATAAGCAACTAGTTAAATGACCCTAAAATAAAGTGTTACTGTGCATGTTATGGAAGAATGCAAGTACATGCAGGGGGTTTGGCCTCAATGGCCTTCCAGTAAGCTGTGTGCAAGTGACCGAGGAATGCAGGGTACAAATTCAACTTAAATTGCATAAAATCTTGTTGTTTTAAACAAAATTATGCTGTTAAGATTTTTTTTTTAACTACATTTAAGTTCCTTGTTATAGGCACCTCTGCATTTTCCATATATTCCCATATATTCCCGTTAATTCCCGTTAATTCCCATGGAAAGTTTCCAGCCTTGAAAATTCCCGGAATTTTGCAACCCTACTTGCAAACATGCATATTTTTTTTTACTTTTTTGTAGTTAGTAAGTTTTTACATTATCTGACATGAACGGTTCCCCTAAAACAAAGAGCAAAGAGCCACATCATACCGCAAAGAGCCACATCGTACACATGGGCACACATGAACATCACCTTTTTTTCCCCTGCCATTTTAAGAGCGAACTTGACACAGATTGTTTACTCAAATGATCTTGCTCCTACTGGGAAACTTTGAGGTATTTTCATCCCACACTCACGTGCGTTTGACGAAAATACCGTATTGAACTCAAGCGACGCGAACACGCATATTAAAAAGACACAAATACAAACTTCGATATGAACGTAAGAGCCGCATGAAACTGGGCAAAGAGTAGCCGCGGGTTGGCCACCCCTGATCTAGCAGTAGGGGATGTATTTGTATATACTGGTTGTAAAGGTGTGTGCTATACCAGTATTGAACACTTTTATTTGAGAAAACATCATGTCGTAATTCACACAGAGCATGATGTGACAAAGGAAAGAACAGCTACAAACCTGATTTACTGATATGGTGTCCACACCGACTCTGTAACTCACTCTCTTCATCTCTGTTTTATACTCTCACCGCTTACCTTAACTCACCTTAAGTTTTTGCAAATTTGCCATAAGAGCTGCTCACTGTGTGGCTATTGGTTTGTGTGTTACTCTTTTATTTCTTTACATATTCATTTTAAAACTTTGGTAATCCAACAAACATGCAGCAATTTCGTCATGTGTACGGGTACATACTTGCAGTGCGTCATGAGAAATAAGTCATGAGGTCTTGTTAGAATGGATACTGTTCATTATTCCTTAGTTTTATAATAAAGGGAAGGTAACAAGACGCTAAACAGACATTCTGATAGCTGTTTAGAGATGAGAGATGACTGCGAGGTTTTAAAAGCAGTAGTGCATTGTTAATGAGGTGGCAGGAGCTGATTGGGAGAAAAAAACAGTTCATAAGAAGCTTGAGAAGTTCAGAATCAAGCTTGCAGATAGATGCATTAGATTTGCATACATGTTTACTAATGAAAGTGGAAATGTAGCAGGTTTGAGAAACACAAGAAACACAAAATCATACACATTTTATCAATACAAAAGTACATATTTTTAAGTTCTCACAGTGGTTGTTGTCCATGACCGCTGTAATACTTGCTACTTTTTTAGCACTCACCAATGTATATAGTATATATTCTGATTGCTAAAGAAATGCTGAGTGAATGAAGGCTAGGGGAAATTGAGTCAAGCCAATTTGTATCATCTTGCGCTAAACTTGCTTGTGACACATTACAAATCAAGCACATTTATCAAGAGTGGAAGAGCAGAAACACATTTTATTTTGTAAATTTGCTAATTTCCACCCAGTATCTAACACTCCACTGTCACATTACAGCTACCAGCTGTGGGTGGATGATGGGGCAGGTGAGATATTTGGAACCACTGGCCTGCGTCTTCTTACACCAGCTAAACAGCAGCACCAGACGTGTAGCAAACACAAAATGACTTTTACAAGCTCAAGTCTAACTGTCTCGAAGCATGCTTACTTAATACTTCTGATTTATGCATTATGTTATGGCACGAGTCAAAACCGGGGTGTTAAACATCCGCCTGCAGCCTTGATTTGTTTTGATCACATTAACTGTAGTACTCCTTAACATTTCGGACACCATCCTAAATTCACAGCAGGAAGTTAATTTTATGCAAGCACCCATGTTTTGATTCCTGTCAGGCTTGATCAAGGTCTGAAGCACAGGTTAAAATCAACTCCCATATACTGTGCTTCATGTAAGACACTTTCACGTCCAAAATCGATTCAAAAGCATGTGCAGAAGATTCATGCATTTAACATGGAAGTGAGACAGCAGTAGAAGTGGTGGTGATGAAACTCATTTATTATTTGGTCTAAACATTTAAGTCATAATCTACCCCCAGACGATCTTTCCATATTAATAGTGTTGTCGTTAAAGGCATTTAGGACACTGAAAATAAATAAAAAATATGTTAATATATATTTATATATATTGATTTTGCAGTGGTTTGATTTATCATCATCATCATCATCATGGGAAATGTATTGTATAATCTATAAAATATAGATTTGTGTCAGTATTATTGCATAAAGCCTGTATTAGGATAAGTCCCACGTCATGGTTTTAGTGTGTCCCATATCTACTGAATAATGTATTATAATGTTTTGTTTACTAATTATTCCTTGCCAAGCTGGTCAGAGAACTGATCTTTGACATGATTGTGTTTATTTCACAATGAACGGGCATTGGGTTAAAGCCGATCTGTCGTTAACTCCATGGTTCTGTTTTTGAGTTCTGAGCAAACAGAAGGTCTGATTTATTATCAAGCTACCAGTGGATTTCAATAGTTCAGAAAATAGAGCTTGGAGGCAAATCATTGCAACTTGTGTTTTCAGGAACAACACTCAGGCAGCATACATTAAACGTAACACCATGTAATAACGAGTGCTGTATTTTTGCTATTATTTTGCATAATGTAACCTAATGTTAATGGAGAATGCCCTTGACTTTCCTTTAGGCTGTCTGCTATCTTAATGTTGATCCTTATAAATGTTTACAGAACAGTATAAACAGCAGTGTGTAGAAGTGTAGGATTAGTTCTTCTATAATGGATTTCTTTATCAGAGGTTAACCAGGAATTTTCTGGGATGGAAATTCTTTCTTCTCAGGGAAACAGACCATCCTAATAAATATGTCCAGCTCATAAAGGTTGTTCTGGCTCTTTGTGTGTGCAATTGGTTTTGGTCTCTTGACCGGAGTTGACCTTTTGATTTTTGCCCTGATGTGTCTGTAGGAGTGGTGTTTAGGCCATCTGCCCACCTACCCCAGCTATGCAGAGGCAGCCCTGGCCACAGCTGGGTCCTTTTCATGTAGCACAAAATCCATGTTTAACACGGTTCTATCCACCTGCTGCTCTTATACAGCGCCAATGCAAACTATTCTCAGTGTAGCACACACATCAGAGCTGAGACTTCTTTAAGAGGACTCATTTCTTTATACCCTGCAGTGACATGTAGTTTTCTCTCTCGAGTCAGCTTGGCATCTAATCAACACCATCCTAAATTTAGAAAGATGGAGTAAAATGTGTTTGAGGGTTTTAGACGTAAAAAGTAACATAACGCAGCATTGTTCTTTCATTACGTGTAGCAGCACGTCTCTGACCGTAGTTCCGTCTGTAACATAAATGATTGGTTTATATGATTATTAGTTATTGTTTTTATAATAATGGCTAATTCACATTCACAGGGTCTTAAAAGGGCGATAATTAAGGCTTCGTGATAAACATTAAAGAAAATTTTCTAACAAAGTAAAACCTACAACTGGATTTGTTGAAGGAAAGGTTTATTAAACATTTATGATAGGTGTCTTGGGTGTCAGTGCTTTGGGAGTCATGTGAAGTATTTTATCAGTTTCTTGGTAACATGATAAGCTGTATTTTTGTCTTATTAACTTAATGAGAGTGGAAAAAGAGAAGCTGGTGAAGGAATGATTGTTGAACTAACATGTCGTATAAAAAGTGGCTTAAAATTATGATGTGTGATTCATGAAAAATTAGTCAGTGGTTTAAGAGGAATGAAATTCTTCAAGTCGTGCTATTATAGGGAATAATCCACTGTTGATTACTAGACACTAAGAGAAACAGTATCTGACACTCGGGCATTGCGCGTCCTACAGAATGAACAAGTGAACTAGCTGAAGGGAAAAGAAGAGAAATGTGAATGTGTAATCCAGGTCTGTACATCTTGGGGGTTATAAGAAGCTCGTGACCGAGCCACCTGACTAAAATATAGAGTAGGGATACAAAGGGGAAAAAACAGGGACATTGCTGTTTGTTTTTTTATTTTTTTATTTTATTTATTTATTTATTTATTTTTTTAAATCTAGCCTATCAAAAAAAAGTCTAACTCGAACTGGACAGTGTTAGTGCACTAAGTGATAATACAAATTCCACTCGTTCATTGCTAAAACACCTAATTCTTAATCCTTTTTTCTTATTAGTTCAGCATTGTTTCTCGTTTGTTTGTTTACACGTTCTCTTTTTCCTATTGGCTATGTGTTCTGCCAGTCACTGTGGAGCTTGTTTTTTTTTTGTGTGTGAGTTGAAATTTTATACCTGCTAGCACTGACACAATTATTATTACAGGAAATTGTGCATGACTCAGCAGCTCAAGAACATCATATTGTAACTTCATGTTGTTCTCTAAGAAAGACATTACTTCTGCTGTAGCTTTAAATCAGTGTAAAATATCCCTGGAAAGTACACAGCGCAAATTGGGGAAACCCTGAACAAGAGATGAGTCATACAGTGGTCTGCTTTCTCTTTACCGTTGCTAGATTGATAATGTTGAGTTCACGCTGTTATGTTAGTCAGAGCTGTTACTGCTTAGCAACCTGAAACCAGTGGATAAATTAGCAGTTAGATCTCTGTCTTCGATCCAGTTTGAAGTAAACAAATGTATTTCAGTGGGCCAGCAGTAACGGAGCTGTGAAATACGTTATTGTACACTGCTCTGAGCATTATGGGAAGCAGTTATGCCCTGTAGCACCTGAGCCGTGCTGTGTTTGAATATGCAGAGATCCTGCCAGTAAATGTATTTGGTTAAGAAGTTTCAGGTGAACAGGCAATTGTTTAAAACTTGCTTTTGTGTGCACTTGTGTGTGTGTGTGTGAGAGAGAGAGAATCGCAGTACTACTTTTATACTAAATTGTCTTCATTTAAAGGGTATTAGAGCACTATTGAGGGCTTTTAGACTCCTCAGGCTCTCTTGCTAATGGAGAAAGACAGCATGTGCCCAGGGTTTTCTGTGTCTCAGATCAACTCTAATGATGGAACACAGGATCAGTGATCATGGTAAATTAGAAATTCTTAAACGAAGCGCCCACACACGGCTAAAAGTACACATTTGTGCTCTTTTCTGAAAGTAGGACACTAGCGCTACAGAGCAAAACATGAAAATACAGACCGTATATATTGGAAACTGACATGGCGTTCACACACATGCGCAAACACAACTGTGATAGACATGTTGGTCTTCCAACACAAAGGTTGAAGGTCTGTTAACTTAGATAAGTGTGTGTGTTTGTATGAGAGAATGTTGCCTTAAGAGAGATACAAACTCTGATCCACATCTTGCCATTAAAAGCAGCTGCACACCAGCACGAGAATTTAAACGACCTGGTGAGAATCTGAATACCTCCAAATATTTTTGATAAAGTTTTATAGAAATCCATTAAATTGCACTGTAATTTGGCAGATTGATATTATTTAGTGTTAATTAAGTGAATTAATTTGTTTTTCTCTCCAACTATCTGCGGTTATAACAGTCCAGCATTTTTAATTTTTATTATTATTATTTTTTTTTACAGTACAACCCAGTACACAGCGTTTTTTACCATGATGACATGACAGCACTATCAAAATGCCATTGAGACCCGACAGCCACTGCACTGATATCACCAATGCAGTACAAGGGTTTGTTTGCATTTTTGTGTAGTTGTAATGACATTCTGTTACTGGCTACATGAATCACACACTTCATTGCCATGTTGATATGATGATTTGTATTTTTCTTATTTTTCTTATGATTAGCTCTGGTTAGTCAAAATCCCGACCGACTGCGAGACGATTCATATCTGTTCTGTGTGCCTGGTTTGTTTATTGTTTCTGCTTCCTTTCGCTTGGTCACATAATCCTTTCCTGCTGATAAAATGTTCGCCTAGCTCTTTAGTCACTTGTCTTAGTCTTTGATAGAAAACCTGAGCTGTACTTTGTTTAACCAGAGGTGAAGCATTTGTTGAGACAGGCCACGATTAACACACTCTGGACTTGAAGCATATCTCTGACCATACTGTAGATGCCTTGTAGCTTGATTTCTTTATATATTATAAAGAATAATTTATATATAGAATAATAAAATAAAATAATTTATATAGAGTTAACAGGAGCACAAGTCAGATTTTTTTGCACTTCAAACTTGAGGTTTATATGAATTTTATTTTTTCTCTATTTGGTTATAGTGAATTAGTAGAGAGGGCTTTATAAACAGGAAGACTGGCTAAATGTGACCAGGTAGATTGCATCACACCGCAACAGAGCTCTTCATATAAATGAGCAGCGGTAGGGTTTATCTAATATAAGAAATAGCTGAATTGTGCTAGCTGCTAGTGTATTGCTTTGTCCGTGTGTCTGTCTTAGATTCTCGTTAGTGCGATATCTCAGTGTGGTTGGATATGTGTAGGATTTATCTAGAATTTATAGATTTTGGATTCAAATTCAATTCAATTTTTTTATCGTGCATTTCACCCTGAACATTATCTCAAAGCAGCTTAACGGAAGATAGGAAACATAGTACAATAAGTTTAAGATTTTACAAAGATTAATATGATACAAAAGATCAAGCTTAATATAAGACTTGTATTTAAATGTGTTTGTATTTATCCCCAATATACTATGGCAAGGAAAAACTCCCTTAGATGGAAGAAGAAGAAACAGTGTCAAGGTCACAGTAAAAGTTCTTTTTAGCTTCCTTCATGTTTTAAGTAGATTCATACAGATGAAAAAGACGACCTAGACCTTTACGATGAGCAGGCATCAAGATTGATACCACAGGTGTGTTGTAGCTGCTTCTCTGGTAAAATCCTATTCGAACAGTTAATTTCAGACTAAAATAAGCCTGAAATGAAGACATATATTGGCTTTTTGCCGGCTTAGCGTTATGAAAGAAAACATTTAGTCATCTGCCAACTCGGCATTCTAAATGTATTTTTATGCTCTTGGTTTTTATAATAATGTATGTTTGTGTTTATAATTGCACTGTTTGTTTTTTTTTTTTTTACCCGTGGTCCTAAATGCATTGCATTGCTTTCAGCAGAGATCTTTTGATTTTAGACATTTTGCAGAGTTCATATTTACATCCATTTAATTGTAGCTGTTGAATTTGATCATCCTCAGTCAGACTCCTTTCAGTGGCTTTAATAGACCAGCTGTTATTGCTGAGTAAATGCAGACAAGTGCTTTTACTAAGATAAAAATGGACTCGAAGGCTTTTTTCTGAGATTAGGCTCTAATAGCTTGAGGTTAGTTAAAAATTTTGAACTTTAATTTAAGAGTTTAATTTGCCTGTTTAATTTGACCTTTAGTTTTGTGACGGAATAAAAAATTCAACACAGATTATTAAAATCTAAACTCATACATTACGTATGAGTCTGAGATCACTGAAATGCTTCCTACATGCAGTGGTTCCTTCAGCTCTGTCGCCCTCTGTACCTCTCTTCAAATCTGTAACCGGATTCGTAGCTTGAGAGGTCTGGCCCCCACTCTTTTTCCGAGATCAGATTTCCATGGCGTTTTTGTGTGTGTGTGTGTGTGTGTGAGAGAGAGAGAGAGTGGGTGTGTGTGTGCATGAGTGTGTGTGCTCTGTGAACTTGTCGGCACTGAACTAATTCAACTGATTCTGATAGCCTGCCAGTGAGGCCCTTTAGACAACGGTACTGGTTTGTCGTCTTACCAATGATCTACAATTTGAGCTTCTTCTTCTTCTTCTTCTTCTTTGTTTTTCAGTTCAGACCTGCAGTGTTGCTAGAGTCTGGTATGATCTGGTATTAATATACATGGTTAAGAACCATCTGGTTTTACAGAAACAGACTCTATGACTGACATGGCAGACATTTTCCTGTAGTCGGAAAGCAAACATGCAAGATTATCTCATTTACACACCACTACAGTAAGTGCTTCAGATAAGATAACTAAAAAAAAACAAAAAAGGCTAGAAAACTAAAGGCTAAAAAAAACATCGCTCTGACAACTATATGTGCCTTCTACAAACAGTCGCTACAAAGTTGGAAACACAATTTTCCAAGACACAAAGCACAAAGACATGAGGAGTGAGCTGTTCAGAGCGCTCTTGGCCTTCTTGTCCAACGTCGAGCCTGTTGTACAGTTTATAGGAGTACTGTTTAAATTTTTACCACCATAGACCATGTCTTTGGAAACTAAGGAACTTGGACCCAGCTACAAATATTGTTGACTTGCAGTTTTGAGTGATTGTAAGCCAGCTCATTCTCAGGTAGTCAAACAGACTATTTCCAAACTTTTAGCTGTTTATATCTGAAGTGTTAGTGTATATACACTCATGAAGTAATGCTCTGTTATCTCTAATGGGCTGTAATCTCATGTTCAGGGGTATTCATCGTGCTAATAAGTGAATTTTCTGTTCAGTCCATAAAAAAACACTCAGAAGATTCTCCAATAATGTGTCTGACCAAATAAAGTGTTATTGATTTCCATAATTCATCAGTTTATACTTTCTAGTAGTAGAGTCTTAAAATACTGAGATCAATCAAGACTTGTTATTACAGTCTTGGTATGCAGCTTTGTCTGTAAGTTTTCTATGCAAAAGCCTTTTAGCACCTTTCCATATCACACAGCAGTTTATCTTGTAACTGACCACACTAAAAGCATGAAGCCAAAGTTGCTTGTGCTGTAGTTATAGCATTGAAGAATGCCATGTATCCATATAGCACATGATCTTTAAACACAGCTACACAACAGTAAAACCTTGTATTTCCAGAAAGTCAGTAAGGAGTCGGTAAGAAGTAGGTTTTTGTTCTGGTTCTCCTTGTTCTGAACATTCTTCTTCACTAAATAAAATTAATAATATTTTGAAAGCCTCAGCATGACATGTTTGTTCTGGGTTGATTTTTTATTTTTTTAACCCTTCTCTATTCTCTTCCTGAAAATGTTTTGTTTGTCAGCTCTTTGTATCTTTATCAAAAGGTCAGAATCATGATTCTCTGGAAAACTCACTGAAGTCAATGCCAAGTGTTTCAGTAAACTGTAATCAGTAAAAGGAAGAAAATGAATCTTTGGTCTGCTGTTAAAAGTAGTTTTTAAGAGTCAAATTAACTTTTTTTTACTAATGTAATTTTTAATATTTTTTTTTTTTTAGCTTTAAACCAAATTAAAATGAATGGTGCTCGGGAGTAACACACAAAGAGAATGTATTATCAGCAAAGCAGATTTCAATGTACATAATCAAAGCGATTGAATTTGTAGGGCTTCATCACTTTCACAAAAGTTAAATAGCTCCTGAACTCCTCCATTTTTCTTGAAACAAAGATCACAGGAAGTTTCCCAACAACTTAGAAACAGCCAAAAAAACATGACTGCCACACATTTTCCACAGATGTCTGATGTTTTCCCTATGGGTGGTGCTTTGTTCTGCAGGTTGTTGGAGACTGACAGTAAATCCCTGCGTTCGGTAAACGGCTCTCGCAGGAACAGCGGCTCCTCGCTGGTGTCCAGCTCCTCGGCCTCTTCCAACCTCTCGCACCTAGAGGAGGACTCGTGGATCTTATGGGGCCGCATCGTCAACGAGTGGGAGGAGGTGCGCAAGAAAAAGGAGAAACAGCTCAAGGTAAAAGCACCACAAACTCAAATCTAGTATGTTACTTACTACTACACTGGCATTATAGATCAGAAAAGTGTTTTCATGCCACGCGATAAATTAACGGTAATAATAATTGCTGTAATATAGCTTTGTCTTGTCGCATGATTTTAAAAAAACACAACACATCAAAGATTGTGGTGGATGAACCACAACTGCAGAAGACCACATAAGGTTCCGCTCTTGTCAGTCAGGAAGGAAAATTTAAAGATTTCACAGAATAAGTGGAGGTTTGGTGAGAGATTCCTGTACTTGGCTGACAAGAATGGAATCCTGATGTGTTCGTCTGCTGGTGTTGCTCGTTCACCACAATGTTTGAGTTTAATTATTTTCTGTTGATGATGATTATCTATATATAATACATCCTTCCTAACAGCTCAAAACAGTCCTCTCTTATCAACATGACATTTCAACCCACAGAATTTTCGCTCACTCAATGTTTTTTACTTTTTTGCACTATTCATTATAAACTCTAGAGAATGTTGTATGTGACGAAACCCAGGAAATCAGCAGTTTCTGAAATACTCAAAGCAGCCAATCTGGTACCAACATCCATGCCACATTTTTCCCCATTCTGATGTGAACGTTAACTGAAGCTCTTGACCTATATCTACATGATTTTTGTGAGCAAATACAGTTAACTTCCTCACTCCTTTAATGACTGTTCACCTTCCTTCCTCTCAGCAAGTTATTTCATTTAAATACACTAAGATAAGACAAATCAATACATCATAAATTGTGGTTCTTATCTAACTACTTTGTAGGTATATTAAAAGTAAAGGCCTGGGATAGACTGACATGCTATCTGGGGTGAATTTCCCCCCTTTTTATTTCATAACGCAGTAAAATAAATGGAATAGGCAGCCAGGCAGAATTTAGAGAACATAGTAGATAGAAGTTTCTCATCCGAACCTGATTTTATTGCTTATAAAAATGTCATTAAAACCAGTTTCTAATTACATGTAACCAGTTCATGTATTTTTAACATAATCCAATTATGTTCTGAAATCTGGTGAGCATGTTGGTGCTGATGTGCTTTTATACCAATTGTTTATTTTCATATTAGAGTTATTTCTTCACAATTCTGAAATCACCTGGGTTTGAGCATACTTCGAAGTGATTCTGTTGGACCGACAGTTAGTGACGTACACATCAACAAATCAAATTAGATGCATTGGATCTTTAGAAAACTGGGAAAAACGTATTAGTACACGACATTAGCATAAAATAATGTAAAAATTGTTAAAGGAAACATGAAACTCAGTTAAATTGGAATGCATTTGATGGCGTAGCTTTATTTGTGACAGCGCTTTATTTTGCTCTCATGGCCTACTTTCAAAGGACAAAATGAACGAGTTAGAGTAGTAGATAATTGCAGTAAATCACTTCTATAATTCAGAATGTGCAATTAGACATGTGGCAGTCCTGGATCTCTTGTATAATGAATATGAATATACTCACTGCACTGCGGTTCTTTGGCTCGTGACTCTTTATTTTTTAGTTACTGCAGAGATTGTTAGAAAAGATGGAAGCCTTCAGCAACATCACTCATCATTAATCACTGAGGTGTTGTTCATGTTTTATACTGAAGCTCCTCCTTTTTTGTTGTGCCTCTGTGTCACGTAAACATTGAGCCATATGGGAAGAAGCTTGCGTGTTTAGCTATATATTAGCTCTGTGATCATCGAGTGGGTGTGTGGGTGAGTGCACAACAGGAAGTAATTTATCTGATCAGAGTTCAGAAACCACTAATGGCTCAAATAAAGTCAAAAGTTGGTCAGTCATTCAGAGATGTCATAAAGGGCACGATGGTGACTGTTGTATTGCAGCTTCATTTGAATCAGCTTCCTCTGACCGTTAAACAGTTACATAAACAGTATAGGGGGATTTCATCATGCAGCTGTGCTTAAACTTCTCCTTAAATAAAAAAACTAATGAAAAGCCTTGCTTTTTAAAAGGTCCAGCATATTTGGTAAACCTGAAAAATCCAGGATTGTAAGCAACATGTAGAACAAAGTGTCTCTCTCTGTGCGTGTTCCCCTCACTGGACTGACCAGCTATAGACCTTAAAAGCCTAATTCAGTATTCTCTTTCCCAGTTTAATAAAGTCCTGCCACAGCCGTTGATATATTTAGAATCATGGATCCTTAAAGAGCCACAGTGCTCTTGGTAATTGGCCATATGCAGAAGCTCTTTTTCAGTTATTATTATTGGTTTCAATTGTACTACCTAATGAAATGGTTTTCCTTCTCACAGCTTTTATTTTTTTTGGCATATTTTGCATATTGCATATATCGTACACTTGTTTAACAACTCTCATTAAACCAGATGTGATCATTATTATACAGCCAGTATTTAAAAATATAATAAAACTTTGATGTCTTTACATCATACCTCTGTACAGGAACTGGTCAGGAAGGGTATCCCACATCACTTCCGTGCGATAGTGTGGCAGCTTCTCTGTAGCGCACAGAATCTGCCCATAAAGGACCAGTACTCAGAACTGCTGAAGATGACGTCTCCTTGCGAGAAGCTGATCCGCAGAGACATCGCCCGCACATACCCCGAGCATGAGTTCTTTAAGGAGAAGGACAGCCTGGGGCAAGAGGTGCTCTTTAATGTCATGAAGGTACGTTCTCTTCAAATCTCCTGCTTTTTAATGACCGCTTACTGATTTAGAACTTCACTGCTTCTTACTATCACTCTTGGCCACTGAAACTGAAATTTAGCTGTACAGCAATCTATAATTGAGGTTGGTGTCAATGCAGAGTGTTGTAGTCTTACAAGTCATCAGTACTGTGCAATGCAATTGTAAGTGAAGCAATGAACCACCTGTGACCTCAATATGCAGACCACCATTAACCTATTATAACAGGAAGCACAGAACACAGCATCGAACAACAAATTAGCACCAGAGCTGCTGAACACATCACAAATATTTGATATGTTCTGTAATAATACATAATGTCAGAAATACACCTGAGCTGACCCTAGTCCTGAGATATTTCTTTGACAGACAGACCGACCTAGTATTACCCCTTTTCTACTCCTCCTGCTTTTCCAAACCAGTCGGGCTTCTTAACAATAACAGGAACCTAATGCCTGGAAAACATGCTGGACCCGTGGACACAGCAGTGCTTGATATATTTAGTTAAACAGCTCCTATTATAGCTAATGTTGCATTTCAGCAAGCACAAAGACACACACAACTCCTATTGTCATCATCTTTTCTTTGTTTTGTTGACTGAAGCTCTGGTGCCTGCTGACAGTGTCTTGCTTAGTTCCTGTCTAATTTCCCCTCTATTCCAGCTGATTCAGGATAAACACACTTTCAGGTCTTGACTCATCACACTGTGTTTGCTGAATAGACCTGTGAATAAAGCAGGATAGCAGGGTGCTTAAGCAGCAGGGCTGCTAGACTGAAGATAGATTTCATTAGAATTGGGATAGCAGTCTTTTTTATTAAAGTTATGTGTAAATGTTTTTGTGCCAACCCGAACCAAATGAATGTCTCTAACACTGTACTGTTTTTTTTGCAAGACATTAACATAAAATGAGTGGTTTTCACTAAACGTGTGTGTTTGTCTGTGGGTCTTTCTGTCTGCCTGTGCGTCTTTCTGTGTGTCTGTCTGTTTGTCTGTTTGTGTGTGTCTGTCTGTTTGTGTGTGTATGTGTGTCTGTCTGTTTGTGTGTGTATGTGTGTCTGTCTGTTTGTGTGTATGTGTGTCTGTCTGTATGTGTGTCTGTCTGTGCCTGTGTGTCTGGCTCTGTGTGTCTCTGTGTCTGTCTCTGTGTAAATTTTTTTTCTTATAGAAATTTTTATTGATATCAGTAGTTAGACACCTGATTCTGTTAAGGCTCTACAGAGTCTTATATGAAAATTTATACTATTCAACTCAGCAGTTCTTATAGAATATTATGATTGTTTTTGTATCGATCTAACACAATTTTCATGAATGATGCAATTCTCAGGTAAAAAATGAATGTTTGTGAGGCCCATTGTGTTCAAAAAGAAATATGGCCATGAGAATATTGGAGTTAAATATTGTAAAAACTCCCACTGTATTGTGTGGAATTTCTCATTCAGTTTATTTATTAAATCTTATTTGCTTTGGATATTCTGTTTAATAATTTGATTCTGATGCAAACGTGCTTTGGGTTTTAATGATCTGCACAGTTTAGGTGATGCTGCAGACGTAAGTGTTATGAAATACAATTCAGTCTACAGTCTTTACTCTTATAATTGAATCTGAGACTGTCTTTTGTAAAGAGTGAATTGTTTTATGACTTACACTCTCAGTTGATTTCTCTTCCTGTTGTTGCAGGCCTACTCACTGGTGGACAGGGAAGTGGGATATTGCCAGGGGAGTGCCTTCATTGTCGGCTTGCTGCTCATGCAGGTGACTACATTTCTGAAACCATGTGTAACAACCTTAAATTAAAATGTCTGAACTGTGCAAGTTAACCTGCTCGATTTGTGAGTCTGGTGTGATGTGAATCTTTTTGTAACTGTATCCAAACACAATGTAGGTGTTGTATAATCTAAATCTTTTTTTTTGTGCATTTTTGTTTTGTTAGATGCCAGAAGAGGAGGCATTCTGTGTGTTTGTAAAGCTCATGCAGGATTACCGTCTGAGGGAACTGTTCAAACCCAGCATGGCGGAATTGGGTCTCTGCATGTACCAGTTCGAATGCATGATTCAGGTAAGTGCTGGAAGCATCCTATGTCTTTCACACATTCCAAACAATGCACCTAATCCAGGTTTACCAGAACATTTATTCCACATATGTTTCTGGTTTTAATGTTTAGAGACTGAGAGCCAGACTAGTAGGTTTAGATGCTAGGGCTGTAAGCTGCAGGGTGTTTAAATACACATAAGCAGCACTGCTCTAGACTACAGGATATGGGACTATAAAGAATTTTTGGTTAATATACAAAAAAGACTCAGGCAGAACATGGAAACAAAACAGGCTGTGAAGCTGAATTTTCATTGTTGTGAATAAGCATTAGCCCCCCTGAAATTTCCCATCTTTAAATCTATTATTACAATGTGGAAGGAATGTGGCACAACTTTAGCTCTGATTAGAGGAAGGTGTCAGGCAAAAGACACTGACCACTTAAGGAGAGCAATAACCAGGGGAAAGGAGGCAAACTCAGAAGAAGCTAGAGGGGATAAACAGGAAAACCATAACCTTGATGTTGCAAAGCATCGCGTTGGTCAAGGTTAAGAGTAAGATGGATAGAGTCAATAATTCAGGGCGATTCTTCCAGATTGCTTTATACTGGAGCTGAGCTTCACCTTTTAACAGGACAATGAACAATTACATACAAGCTAACAGTATGTAATGGTGCATAAGTATTTTTGATATCGTCACTGAATACTCTGTGTGCTTCTACAAGTGCTTGTAGTACTATTTCACCAGAACTAAATGTTGCTACACTTACATACAAGTATTTCCTCTGTAGAAAGAATGGAACATGATTGCTCTGCTTTTTCTTCTCACATTGACCGCATCTTCTTTTTTTTGTTGTTCTCTCCCATTAGGAGCAGCTACCTGAACTGCACATACATTTCCAGGCCCAGAGTTTCCACACCTCCATGTATGCATCATCCTGGTTTCTCACCATCTTTCTCACCTCCTTTCCTCTCCCTGTTGCTACAAGAATCTTCGACATATTTATGTGCGAGGTGAGAAAACCTGTACACATGGTACAGGCTGGTTTTGCAGGTGAATATATAATATAAATAACTGAATATGCATTTTTAATATTTCTCTAGTCCTCTATTCCTTTTTGGCTGCTTTTTATTGAAAGATAATCGTGGTTCACGTTGTTAAAATGTTAGCAAAGTCTGCCCTCTGCTGGATGGCAGGGTTTATTGCAGACACGTTACTGATGATTTTTCTCTCTTCTTGTTGTGGTCTGTCTGTGTGTCTTTCTTTCTGTGTGTCTTTCTTTCTGTCTGTCTGTGTCTTTCTGTCTGTCTTTCTGTCTGTGTGTCTTTCTGTCTGTGTGTCTTTCTGTCTGTGTGTCTTTCTGTCTGTGTGTCTTTCTGTCTGTGTGTCTTTCTGTCTGTGTGTCTTTCTGTCTGTGTGTCTGTCTGTCTGTCTGTGTGTCTGTGTTTCTGTCTGTGTGTCTGTGTTTCTGTCTGTGTGTCTGTGTTTCTGTCTGTGTGTCTGTGTTTCTGTCTGTGTGTCTTTCTGTCTGTGTGTCTTTCTGTCTTTCTGTCTGTCTTTCTGTCTGTCTGTGTGTCTGTCTGTCTGTGTATGTGTGTCTCTGTCTGTGTATGTGTGTGTCTGTCTGTCTGCTGGATGGCAGGGTTTATTGCAGACACGTTACTGATGATTTTTCTCTCTTCTTGTTGTGGAAGGGTTTGGAGATAGTGTTCCGTGTGGGCCTGGCAATCCTTCAGATGAATCAAGCTGAGCTCATCCAGCTGGACATGGAGGGCATGTTACAGGTATGGATGCACCTGCTTTATTTTTGTTTTGTGTCATTGGACATTCAGGTCCTCATTTATTAAGATCCCAAATACATGTGATAATTGCAGTGAATTGACAACCCATCCAGTCCTAGTTAGACTATGCATGCAAATAAACAACGTTTAACAACGTTTAAAAAAGAATGAAGAAAGTGCAAGAGTGTAAAGAGTACGTTTGTAATGAGATAAATATGTTGACAATAAAATGGGACTTATTGTGTCTGATAAAAGTTAAAGTGTCATCATAGGCCAAGAGTGATATTAATATTATGTCTAGTATAGAAAAAAACAACTTTTCTGTGTTGTCGCATTAAGAGGCATTGATAAACCTTTCATGTATATGTTATTATTGCATTATTACTGTGGCAGAAACAGACTTGTGCAAATTTAATGCATGCTTTTTAAGATCTATTAATTTGCTCATAGAATAACAATACATGTTATTTTGCTGGCTTGAAAGACACAATCCTCCGTAAACCCCATTAGTCAGCATACTTTATGTTGGCAAGTTTGCTCATGTTATTAAAGACCTGTTTTACATGCCATTGTCTTGGTAACGGACATTTGCTCATAGATACCTAGCTATATAACTAATTTATGCACTTTTCACCATGCTTGTTTTATTCCGTGGACCTGCAGTAACTTGCCTGTAGTCACTTAAAGGGAACCTAGAAATGTTTTAAACAACTATAATATTTTATTGTCTGTAGTGAAAAGTCACATATCTGAAAAATAAAATTTTGTTGTCCTCTAGTACTTTCAGAAAGTCATCCCTCATCAGTTGGACAGCGGACCAGACAAAGTGATCCAGGCCGCCTATCAGGTCAAGTACAACGCCAAGAAGATGAAAAAGTGAGTGTCCTATTTGTTTGTGAAATCTGAGATCTCTGAGAATTGCTGCGTTTGGGTGTTTTTTGAGTGTGTGCTAAACATTTCATATGTCTGTAGGTTAGAGAAGGAGTACACTACTATAAAATCTAAGGAAATGGAGGAACAGGTAGAGATAAAGGTGAGACCACAGAAATTGTAAACGACACAAAAAATGATTTGCTTGTGAAGCATATTTTTGATATACGTGCTTTTTTCTCTGTATTGTTTCGGATTACTCATGTGTATACATACAGACATACATATTTCATCATGCATCAGCCTCATCATATTTTTTTATGATGGCTGATGCATTTCCTTCACTGTATTTTTGACTTGTCATTTTGACTTGTCATTTTCATAGATATTTTATTAAATAATGAAACCTTTAGATAGAATTAGCTATGGATTTAAAAAAAATGATTATTTATAAAATTGTGGAGAAAAAGAAAAGAAAAGAATTTTTTTCATACATGACACCAGAGTGGAATATGATCATCCTACTGGAAAAGTGTAAAGTTTTCTGTTTTGGTTTTCTGGAAACTGACTAGGCAACAAACCCCCACGAAATTCTTTAGAACAATCTAGAAGTCTGCTTTTCCCAGGCAGCCAGGTTACTGATGTTTCCATCATTGTCACACATCAAATATTCATTCCAGTATCTTTATGTATTTGTCCAACACCACACACTGTGATATTCTGTACTCTAGATTCAGTACCACACTTTTTTTTTCTTTTTGCAGAGACTTCGGACAGAGAACAGGCTGCTGAAGCAGAGAATAGACACCCTGGAGAAAGTGAGTGACAGCTGGAAGATTAAAGGGTTTAGCCATGCTCTGTCCATAAGTCCATTTTTACATCTTTCAGTTACATCGTCATGATTAGGATCATTTTCATGATCGGTATCCATACGACCTCATCTCTCACTGACGACTCATGGGTCATGCTGACCGTCACATGAGCTCACATGTACTAACTTGGCTGTGTATCTGCGAATAACCGTAGCTACTGACTGACTGCCCTAGAGTTATCAGTACAGACAATAATTTAAGATTTGCTACATGGGGCTTTTGGTTTGTGGTAATTGTGTTCCCTGAAACAGGTAAGACTCCTCTGTCTGTGTCACTAATCGTACGGCTGCACAGGAAACCTGGCAGGTTGTGTGCAATCTAGTTTTTGACATGGTTCATGAATACAGCATGCATTCACACTGTTGCATGCTGGGTCAATGGCTCCTTGACACGTGTCCGCTCTGTCACGCATGGTGAAAATGGTGACCGATCATTCATGCTGGTCCACAAATAAAGAAGAACTGCATTTTGCCTCAACTCCTGTCCCGTTCCACCGAACGTCTTGCATGAGATGCTTGTTAACCCGTTTCCTGACCAAAACTACTCAAAGGATTTCCCCGTACCTAAATTTAATCGCTTGGATAGATGAATCGTTCGGAAACAGCATGGCACTCACCGTGCACATCTAGGATTCTCTGCTTCTTGCTGCTTTTTTTTCTGCTTGCAATGTTTTCATCCTGACACTTGAGCTTGCTGTAAGATCACAGTTTGCCTTCGTCACCTCTCATGCTTTCACACTCATCCCTACATGCACACTGTTTTATTTCTACCCTGCTTTACTCAGGCTGTTTGAGATGTGCTCTAGTTATTTTAAATTTATTTCATAGAAACTGGTTAATTTGCAGCAGCCTTAAATGTAGGGTGGAAAAAGAACAGTTTTCTGTGTAAAATCACTCTTGTTTTTTGTTTATTTTCTTTATCTGTTGTGATATCCTTTGGTCTTTCTTTCTCTATGTCTTTCTTGATGGATTTTCTCTTTGTAGGAAAGTGCTTCCTTGGCAGATAGATTGATCCAGGTATAACCTACACTCCTCTCTTCACGTCCACTCTTCTCTCCTTTCTCTTTTTCTCTACCTTCTATTTTAAAGAGGGAAAAAAAAATGTTTCAGCTTTAATATTTTAAACAATTTCCACTTACTTGGACAATGGTGGGATCTGAATCTTTGAGTCAGTTGTAGAATTTTGCCAAACAAATTGCATGACTTTCCAACATCGGAATCAACTGACCCTGTCCAAGTAAAGGGAAAGATAAGTTAAGCAGCGCCCTGAACTTTTCTACAGCTCTTTTAGCTTTGCATGTTTGAGATTACAACAAACTTTAGTTTTATTAACTGAATGATAACTGCGCATATCTTAACAATTCAGAAAATACAGGTTACTGTTTGGTGTTGACCCTAAATTTGGTGATTTGATTAAAAAAGCTTACTTGTCAAACAAATGGCCAAACAGTTGTTTAAAAATCTTAATCACCTTTACAGATTAATCACCTGTACATAGGTTTCTAACAGCATGACTCCACATCTAGCTTTATTTTTCCGCCATGCAATATAACTTCCCCCACTGCTCCCTCCTTGGTTCACCTCGTGTATTGTCCCTGATCGACTGCACCAGGGTCAGGTGACACGAGCACAGGAGGCTGAGGAGAATTACCTGGTCAAGCGGGAGCTGGCCACAGTGAAACAGCAGAGCGAGGAGGTCAGCACGCAGCTCAAGCAGGCCCAAAGCACCATCAGACAGCTCCAGCAGCAGGAGCAGCCTGTGGTAAGGAATGTGCACAGACAGTACCCCCTACTGGACGGGAGGACTGCATCTGAGCCTGCTGCTCAGGGAGGATACACGAATGAGGAAAGCATTAGATCATGCATCATTTGGAACATGCTGTGGCGTTACCTAGCAACTCCGTCTGGCACTGCCAGTTGTAGCGATTAGGAGATTAGCACAGCAGCTCAGCTACAGGAACCATCAGCATACTCTGTTATGCTAAATGGCCTCCTGAATATGTACGAGCTGACAGATAACACTGCTGTCGTGAGTTGTCTGGATTCTCTAAACATCATGTGTGTTCACAGAATTCTATCTCATCATTTATTTACATACCACAGTCTTATGAGCTGCTGTTAAAGTGGTGTATTTATTCACATTGTTTTAGAGCTTATTATTTATTTATAACTTGGGAATGGATGTGAAGTACTGGTCTTTTTTGCCAAAATGTCTCTTATATTCTTACTCCGTTCCCATGTGATGCTTTTCTCACAGCTGAACACACAGTGAACATGGTTGAGATGGTTATAGTTGTCATATCATCCAGTTGTGTGTAATTATCGTGTAAAGTGAAAACCTCTCGTATAACCAGGGGCTCTTCATCTCTGTACCTCTAGAAGGGGAACCGTCGCTACTCTGAAGAGTCCATCCTACAGTTGGAGAGAGAGCTGGTCCAGGCGCGACTCAAAGAGGCAGAGTCTCAGTGCGCCCTCAAAGAAATGCAGGACAAAATACTTGAAATTGAGCAGGTTAAGACAAGCAACGTACTCTTTACAGAAGCGAATTAATTAATGCAAATCAATGCATTTAATTTATCTGTAAACACGTGTGTACTACAGAGGAACACGTCACTGCCAGATGAGAGTAACGTGGTGCGTCTTCAGGACGAGCTGATTGCTGTAAGGATAAGAGAGGCTGAGGCTCTGACAGGACTCAAAGAACTAAGACAGCAAGTCCGAGATCTTGAGGAGCACTGGCAGGTATATACACACACACACACACACACACACACACACACACACGTACACAGACACGCCCAATTTCAGTTAAATGTACACATTTATGTTTCCATATCACATACCAAGGAAATTTCCAAGTCGGGAAAAATGTTAATCATATTTTCATGTATCTAAGTTTGAAACGGTTCAACAAATTTTTGTTCTGCAATGTGTGAATGTTCTGCAATGTGTGAATTCAAAATTGCCATGCACACAAATTAGTGGAAAATGATTGGGCTGTTTTCTTTGGAGAGACCCTGTTTGACAGAACAATTAATTTTGCAGAGGCACTTGGCACGGACTGCTGGACGCTGGAAGGACAGTCCACGGAAGAACTCGGCAAATGAACTTCAGGATGAGTTAATGAGCGTTAGACTACGAGAGGCAGAGGCCCAAGCAGAGCTTCGGGAGACCAGGCAGAGACTCCTGGAAGTGGAGACACAGGTCTCTCTCTCTCTCTCTCTCATTCTTTTGGAATTTTTGTCTGTAGTTAACTTACAACAAACGTATGGTTTATTGTCATTCCTCTCATCACAGAGAGATGTATTGTTAGGAATGAAACATTGTTCCTCTCTAAAGACAGTATATAGTATCTGTATTGTACAGTAGTCTTAAACAGGTAAAGTCTGTTAATAGATGAGCACAGTACAAGGTGTTATAGTGATGTCATGTGGTCATGTGACGTGTCGCTTATGTAGAGTAGACAGGCTAGATCATAGATCACAACTAAATCATAGTTGTGTGGATCGGATTTTTACCAGGAACTAAATTTAGACGTTTTACTACATGGCCATTAGAGGGCGACAGAAGTCAAGATTAAATTTAGAAAACCACACTCATTGTTCAATCTAATCTCTAGCTGCTGTATCTGTGGCATCTTTGCAGTTACCCTGGGCAATTTCAACATTTCCCTCATACTTAGAAAAGAAAGACTACAATGGATTTCTAAAGTCTGTTTTAAGCCTTATGTAAACATTTATGTGAAATGCCTTTTGGTACTTTCATCAATTCCTCACTCAAAAGTATAAATAAACGAATCCCTAAGCCTGTACAATTAGTGATTTTAGAGACGTGAGACTGTAGAAGGTTGTAGTCTGGGTTCGGCTGGATCGTGTATGGACACCAGAAAAACTAGGGAAAATGAACAGTTACTAGTGCTAACAGAATATCCGGCACCGGATATGAAGTCACTGTGTTTCTCTGTACTCAAAACACAGTGACTTCATGCCCGTGCCGGATATTCTGTTAGCACTAGTAACTGGATTACTTCTGATTAGAAAATGAGTTAGATTTTCATTCTTTATAACAATTACCACATTCTGATTTTACTGTTATGATTTCAGACATTACAGCAATAGATTTTTTTAGTTAATGTGCTGTATTTAAAAAATGAAACAATATTATGGTTTATACAGTAACGGATATTCGTTATTCTAATATCTAACACGTGGCGTACGCTGTGATTAATTATAAATGGTCTCGATATGGTCTAGTCGGTAGGTTCTGCATTTCTATTCGGGTTTGTTATAATATCATAATAATATAATATGAATATTATGATTAAATTATATATTATCATATTATATAATATATCTATTTGGGTTTGTTCTAGCAACTGAAATGTTGTCATGACTCTGTAGGTGATGATTCACTTTTTCCTGTTGCAGAAGAACGCGCCGATTCTTTTTTTGGTATATCTCTATTTATGGACAGTGATGTTACCTGCTTGCCAATATTGATCGCTTTGCAGAAAGTTAAAGCACTTTGACATGTCAGGACTATTAAAGCCTCAGTCAGAATGGTTTTCTAGAAATAAAATGATAAAATATTTCTTTATTTAAAATATTACTTTATTTAAAAATGAAAAAAAACAAAACAAATAAAGAGTAGTATGACATAAAAACAATAAAAACAACCCTACAATCAGCTGAATCAACAACGTTTAATTAAAAAGAGCAAATCCAAATTTCTGTTATGAGTATGCGCTGTGAACATTTTCCTTATGGCTTTAACAGCTCTAGGGCTTTATCTTCATTCAGTACTGTGCTGTGTTTTATATGTAAACTTTTAACCTGCATCTAAACCTTCTCTCTTTGCAGTTTGCTTTCAGCTTGTAGGTCTGCTTTTCGTGAAATAAGACTGAATGGGGGGAAAACGAGAGGGACACACTAAAGTCTAAACTTTCATTCTTTATGTGCTGTTTACCTACAGAACCAAATCCATAGCAACCAGTTGCGGCGAGCTGAACAAGAGATGCGCAGTTTGCATGAACGTCTGCAGATTTTGAGCACACAGAATAAACTGCTGCACTCAGAGCTGCAAGAGTCCAAACGCAAGCAGGCAGAGATTGAGTGTAAGGTAAGGATGCTTGATCCTTCACACCATCTGATAGACTGTGGAAATCTTGATTATAAAAAAATGCTAAGCTTAGTGAAACTTACATTTTTCTGCAAAGCTTGAACCTAGTCATCAGAATTTTGCAAAAAGTCACGCTATTTCATCACTGGTGTTAGTGATCTTATCCCCGGTCACAATCAGCAAATCCAGTCATGTAAAGAGGAACTAGAGGGTTCTGTTTTCAGCTCCTGTAACAGAAAGATAACCACCAAGCCCCCACCCCCCACCTCTCATTCTCTCTTTCTCTCTGTCCCTATCAGAATAAAGAGGAGGTGATGGCAGTCAGATTAAGAGAGGCCGATAACATGGCTGCCATGGCTGAGCTCCAGCAGCAGATCTCTGAATTGGAGATTCAGGTAAATCCTACCGTTGCAGCTCGTCTCATTGAGATAGTTGTGTGCATATTGCGATCATGTTAGAACCCTGAAGTGGATGATTTTCCAATAACGCATCCTGATCCGCATATCCTTGTTTTATTCCTTTAATACCACAGCATTTTTTTCACTGATTAAAATTGTACATTTATTAACGTCCTATATAAACATCAAACATTTCAATTTTAAACAGGCGGAAAGTCTTATGCAAGTTGGTTCCAGTTACCACTGACCTTCCTTATTCATCCTATCATCAGCATCTCTGAATACGTTAAAAAAATGAAAAACAGCCAGGCAAAAAAAAAAAACGGCACCCAACAGCACGCCATTTTACTGAGAAACCGTAAAGCAATAGAGACAATAGAGATTCCTATGACAATAGAGATTCCTTTCATAAACATGAAACTCGTGAAAACGTTCACCATAACAAAAATTAAGCTTAGAAATGAATAGAAATATGTATCTGTATGTATCACTCTTGTCAGAACTGCTGTTATTAAAAAATGAATTAACAACTTCTGACCAATCAGCATGGAGAACGCCATAGTGCTGTGGCATAAATGGCAAGTTTCACTCTTAATTTGGCATAAAACCAAATGGTAGGAGAGATTGCACATTTGTATTATGCTGGTTTTCTTTAAAAGCTTGTTTTCTACCTAATTTCCACCCACATAAGTATGCATTGCTGTAGCATTAATGTTAGCTTTATTTTTTAATCGTGGTTATAGTCAAACAATAGAATGATCAGATTTCTTTCATATATTAAAAAAAAAGGAAACCCACAAAAATGAAATGGATGCCGTCATTCGCGCTTTTCCACATATGATCTTGGGTAAATATTTGATAATTTTCTAAATTCTTATTATTAAGTTTTTTAGTGGTATTATGATTGACTCATGCAGTGACATGTATGTATGTATGTATGTATGTATGTAGAAATATGTAAAAGTCGTATCACTCTTTGGTTTTGGTGAAAATGTACAGCGCTCACTGATGATATGGAGAAGCTTATTCTTCCTCTACTTTCAGAAATATGTAAAACCGATATTCGTTATTCTAATAGCATTAGCATCTAAATAGCATCTAAAAGCATTCACATCCCCTTTACCCTCTTGACCTCTTACTGTACCTGGCAGCTCCATCTCCAGCATCCTTCTACCAATATAACCATCTCCCTCCTCTGTACATGTCCAAACCATCTCAATCTATCCTCTCTGACCTTGTCCCCAAAACAGCCAACCTCAGCTGTCCCTCTGATGTGCTCGTTCCTAATCCTGTCTATCCTCGTCACTCCTAAAGAGAACCTCAACCTCCATCTCTGCCTCATGTCTTTTCCTCACTGTTACGGTCTCTAACCATACACACAGCAGAGCTGGTCTCACTACTGTCTTTTACGCCTTTCCTTTGATTCTTTCTGACATTCTTCTGTCACACAAGATATGGGGAAGTTGTTAGATGACAAACAGAAGTGCATGTACTGTACATAGTGTTATGTAGTAAGTCTGTATTTCAAGTCATCTTTGAGCAATAACTCAAATGAAAGAAAGTTACAAATACGCCGGCTCACCCCTCTAATTGATACAGCAAATCTAGTTCGAAGGTTAAAATTCATAGCGTCACAAACTGATGCTCACCAAATATTTATAATTGTTTGAAGGTACATTCACAAGTTATTTCTAAACTTGAGACCAGGGCCGTGAGACAAGTGTTATGACGGTATAGGTACAGGAACATAGTAATAAAAGAACATGAATATGATTAAACAGTCCCCTGTGGAGAGTTTACTGAGAGACTAACATAATTTATTGCAAGACTTTGTGATTTATGTGATCAATCTCTTCTGCCATTAAAATTTGTAAAGAAGACGTAGTATCAGTATTAGTCAAACGGTGATGAGAATGAGTGACAGCATGAGGTTATTTTTTCATCGTCCCCACATCACAGATGAGGGTTTATGAATGTTTTAATGTCCTGACACAGCTCATGTTTGCTCAGAGGCAGGTTTTGCTGAACTGCCATCCTGTTTCTGAACTTGAGGTGTGGCTCTGTGGTTTTGGTTAGCCACAGTTTTAAGCATTCACAGTGGTGCGGATAAGCCTATGGTTTACCAAATCTGGTAAGTCTACTAATAGGCCTTGCACAGAGTGTATGGATTTAATAGGAGAAAGAGAGACACACTGCCCAAGCATCTGGTGTCCTCTGTGACTACACTTTTTGGTTAAACTCCTACAGTATACATGCCATATACGGTTTTGATGCTGAGAAGCAAGTAAATATTTTAGGCAGTTAAAGGATTGGTTCATAGAGTGAAGTGTAGTTATGAAGTGAGTTTCTTTACTGTCACACAACCTAGACCTGGATATTATTTAAAGCCACAACACTCATTCAGCTTGTTCTCTTGCCACTTCACCCACATTTAGGCCACATATACCACCACTGGAAACTACTACCGACTGATACATGCTCAGGTTATCTGTGCAGAGTTTATGAGTCACCTCAGAGGTTTCACTCTGTCTGGAAAGATTTGCTTCAGACTATGCCTACATGTCTGGCACACCAACACAACATGTGACAGGTAGTTGAGGTGTTTCTTCATCCTTCTTGTGGTGTTCAAACTATTTTCTGGTTCCAATGGTTTGGTTCAATTTGAGAATTATTCTCTGCGCTGAGACTTTTTTTTTTCCCCATAAATCTGTCGTTAAAACTTTCTCAGGTAGTGCTCTACACTGTCAACCAAAAGCAGTGTCGTGTGCTGGTTTTGCCATTTTGTAATAAGCATCACTGTTGCCTGAAGTTAACACTTTTTTTTTTGTTTCTTTTTTTTTTTTGTCACCTTTCTTGCTGTAGTGTAAACTTGCTGCTTTTGCATGGCCGTTCTTAGACCACAGCTCAGCTATCTTCATTACCATATGTGAAACCACTTCCGATCAGGTTCTGATACTGACTGAGCTGGAATCAAAGCTGACTTTGTACTTCGCTGTTTTGCATCCATATTTTAACATAAGACAGAGATTTAGCAGCACACTGTGGAATAAAATGTAGAGCTACAATATCTCAATGGGCAGCAAGCGTTACTGCAGCATAAAGCTTCTTTTAACACTGAATATTTAAAAAGAAGATCCAGTGCATATACCCTCTGTGGCAAGAAACACGTACACAATCTGTGGCTTTTTTCGATGGCCCTTAAAGGTGTTGCTTGTTTCTATGACAGCAGAGGAGATTCAGAATAAACAGTACTTTACTCTGGGTTTTCCCCAAATCTAAATACGATTATCAAAAAAGTACCATCACTGGTGACAGGTAAAGAAAGATTAAAGCCTTTCTCAGAACGTCTGGATTGTAACTAAACTGAAATTAAACAAATAATAAAGTAGGATTCACCAGTTAAACTACAAATGCCTAATTAAGAGAGAACGCAGATCTGCTCTGTTTCTATGTATTGTATATATGCTATTAGAACATTAGTAAGATGTTAGATATTATGTAGAAACCACGACTCCTATTTAGTTTGCTTCAGCTGTCCATCTTTCTCAGTAACGCCTCCTCATCCCCACAGAATGCCACTCACTGTCTCAAACAACTCTCTACAGCAGCAGTTCTCAGACTTTTATACCCCGGGACATGTCATTTAATCTTATGTAAATGTGTGCAATAATATTCAGGCTTTTTATTGGTGCAAAGGAGATTTTTGTTTTTGGATTTTTGTACTCACAGAACACATTAGGACTTCTTTGTAATTATTTATAGATGGACTCGGTGTTGAGGTTTGTATTAAACTCATTTGATTCAAGGGACACTTCCCTTTTGTTTGTAACTTTAAAAAACTCAACTAAACTGTGGGTTGTGATTGCAACTATAACTTAGAAAGAAAACAAAAATCATGGCCCTTTACTGAGACTCACCACACACTACTGTGAGAAACGCTGGTTTAGAGAAGCTATCATTGGACTAAATCTTGCATACGTGATCAGATAAATAAGCAGGGTTTTTCCCACACGTTTGGGAGCAATTCTTGCTGCTGTTCTTATTCCCTTTCAGCAAAACTGCATAGCGTTACTGTAATACTGCAGTTAGTTTTGAAAACAGGATATTAAAATATAGTTATACTTGGAGTATTATTAATAAGGCCTTGCTCAGGGGTCCCATAGTGGCAGCTTGGTGGACCTGGGATGTGGGGGGGTGGGGGGGGGTAGCCTAGTGGTAAAGGCATTGGATAACTGATCAGAAGGTCATTAGTGCGAATCCCAGGTCTACCAGGCTGGGCCCCTGAGCAAGGCTCTTAACCCTCAGTTGCTCCGTTGTATAATTTGAAATCAAATGTAATTCACTCTGGATAAGAGTGTCTGCTAAATGCCATAAATGTAAATGTAAACTCACAACCTTCCGATTGGTAGTCCATAAGGCTACCAGATCCCACAATCATGCAGTCAGATGTTAGGCTGGCGGATCATTGTGGGCCCAGTCAAGACAATTTGGGGAATTTTGTATTGGTATCTTATATTGTTCTTATACTGCAGGGATGTTGTTTGATGTAGAACAATACATTTAATTGTAGAAATTCCACAATGTTGAATAGTTTTAATTCCTGTTATCTCTTACATTGTAGCAGTTATCAACAGGGCAGTGGTGGCTTAAATGGTTAAGGCTCTGGGTTGTTGATTGGAGGATCAGGGTTCAAGCCCTGCTAAGCTGCCACTGTTGGGCCCTTGAGCAAGAATCTTAACCCTCTCTGCTCCATGGGCGCTGTATAATGTCTGATGCTGCACTCTTACTGACTTTCAAAGCTGAGATATGTGAAGAAAGATTTTCACTCTGCTGTCATGTACATGTGACAAAATAAAGACCCATCAGTTTCAAGAATTCAACAGTAATCTGGTATAAAATGGTTTACATTCTTACGATTTATGAAGTAGTGATGCTGACACTTCAGGTGTACTCAACTATTTTGCACCACATCGAAGATGTTGATTACATTTCTCTGTCTTTAGCTATCTTATCTTTGTCATACCTGTTATTTCCATATGAGCATTGAAGTGAGTGTGTCAGTTCCCATGCTCTTGTTTTTATTTTAATGTCTATCACCTCATCATACCCATACACTACAAGATGAATAATTATTGCTTAAGTTTTGTGCAGTCAAGTGTGTAGAGAGCATGCATTTTACTAAATGCTGTTGTATATCTCAGCTGCTAAGTTCCTAGTTGTTAATTATCAGTCATTGTTGGAGGTCTGTTTGTCTGCAAAATGAGCTTAAACTCAATGGGCAGAATTACCCAATAGACCTTATTTACATTTCTCTGTTAAGAATACAAAGGCATAAATAGTACCGTATGTGATGCCTTTTAAATGCTCATTCCAGTGAATAACACAAAACCATTTCTTTCCAGTAAACTCACCAATAAGAAACGAGTGAAAAAGCTCTAGTACGAATGTTTGCTTTAATTATTTGAGCATTTTGTGCTTATATGCTCTAATTATTGCATTTGTTTAAATATACACGTGAAAGCTTTGAAATGCTACTTGTTCCACTTCCACGGTCATAATACAGAATTGTGAAAAAGTTCTGTTGCGCTGCCTCAAGGCGGAATAGCTTACGGAGCCATGCGTTCATGTGCCGAACTGCGAGACTCTACAGGTTTGTGTATATTTAGTCGTCATCATAATATTTTATCGTAATATATTTCACAGAGTCATTCAAGGATGAAGAGACGGCTCTGAAATCCGGTACATTCTCAGACTTCACGTGCGTTGATGTTAAAGTTCCCTAACAGTGCAGTGACCTCGCTAAAACCTTCTGGCATGTGTCAGGTTGAGACTCCAAAATTGTTTTCTAGTTTTTAACGTTTTTAACAACGGCCTCAATGGTTGTGTTTTTGGGGGTGCTTAAGCAAGGAAGCCATTATTTAGAGCCGTTTGACGTCCCTGGCCGCAGCCTGCCACCTGCTGATTTTACGCAGCTGAGTGTAAGGAAGTCTGCTAACTGCCTCTTCCTTATCATTGGCACCTGGGGTGGGTGAGACAAACCTCAAGAAAAACACAGATTCCTGGAGCAGTGGCGCTTCAGATCCCTCGTCAGTTCCAGCCAATCAGAAGCCAGTAAGCCTTGCCTTTAGTGTAGACCGCAGGGCTTGAAAATAGACGTCCCTACTGCAGGGTTTTGTGTGTGTGTGTGTTGTAGATCTGCTAGATCTTATGCCCCTACCTCAACCCCTTTGTGTTCCTCTTCCCCTTTTTACCCTTTGCCTCTTTTTTATATTTTTTTCTATGTGGCAAAAAACACTGCTGGAAGAATCCAGTTTGTTTGTGAGGTTTTGCAGATGTGTGGAATATAAACAGCACGTGCGGCAGTTTAACACCACAGCTAGGCGTTTCCCCAAGGCATGAGGAGCAAAATAAACTCGCTCAGCATGTCGACCAGCATGATGCATAAACGCCATGCTAGCTGAGCTTCACGCTTCCTGCTTCTGCACTCCTACCTACCTCACTTACAAGTGAACGCACCACAGATTTTCACTTTTAAATGGAAATTTGTAGTGAAACTTTGGCAGCTTCTTATAAAATAATGTTTTTTTGTAATATCTGCAAATGAATCTCAAGATTAGAAAGCTGTGGTCTAAAGTCATATGTTACACTGTGGAGCATTTGAGGTGTCAAATTGACACGAATGAAATGTGGATAGAGTTTGCCTTGTTAGCTTATTGATTTATTTTACAGCCAATTTATTTCATTTTAGTTTTGGTTAAAACATTAGTGACTGACATGAGTTATGTAAAATGTATTTATTTCAGTAGTCAGTAAATCAAAGAGCAAAAAGAGCCCAACTTTATATCACATATAAATCACAACTTTATATTTCAGTGCATTATCCCAAATAAGACTTGATTGGGAAAATGGGCACATGTTGCTCTTTAAGCTAAATCGTGTGACAGTATACATGTTGTCCTTTACAAGAGATGTAACTGATGCTCCTGGTGTTGGGACTGAATCAATGTTTTTTTTCCCTCTGAACCCTCTCCAGAAAGAAGAAGGGAAAGTACAGGGACAACTGAACAACACAGACTCCAGCCAGTACATCCGAGACCTCAAAGACCAGATAGCGGAGCTCAAAGATGAGGTGAGGTTCAGGTTGCTCTCAGCCATCACTATACACAACATTTTTCATTTTTTTGCACAGATTTAATAAAGAGAATTCACCAAACCCGCTGATATGCATTAACATTTCGGCCCTAAAGTCTGTGGTGTCTCATGTGTATTACTTTGTAAACCTTGCATCTTTTTTTTTTTTCTTTTTCAAACTGTTTGTTTTTTGATCTGCCAGCTTCATGTGTGGTTTTGTTTTTTATTTTTTCCTAAGCTTTGTGAACACTTTGAACAAATTGGAGAGCTCCTCTAGCAGTGGTGTTTAGAAGTGTTAACTACGCCCTGCAAAATGCTGTTTCCTGCGCTTATGGCAGTTAAATTTGCCCGCACACGCCCCTCGCTTCAATTCTGGGTTTTATACGTACATTTCGTTTGCATTTTGGCTACAATTAACATCTTTTGGACCTTTTTCAGTCCTTATATTTGATTTGTCATGATTCTGAGTTTTGTCAACGTTGAACAATCGTTCTCGGCAAAGATTATACAAGGCATTTATCGTTTTTTGTCTTCAGGGGGTCTCAAAGCTTGAATCTTACGGCACCAAGTGGTTTTATTTTATTTACCATCTTTCATTGTGCGCATGATTCTTAAAAAAAAAAACACAATCGCCTTAATGCTAGTGATGTAAAAGCATTGGTCATTAATGAGGATATAATTATCACATGCATTCCCTTAGACACCTGAAGACAGCATCACAGGGCAACTTAACGCACTCTAAGAAAAGTGCGACATGCCTCTGCCACATGCATAAGCTCTGAGACACCCACAACTGCCAAGTCACTGTGATTGACAAGTGATAGAAAGTACGCTGTTCCTCCTACAGAGCGAGGTCTGTGTGGCATCGCTTACCAATTTTTACTTTTAAAACCTTAAAGAAGGCGGCCACGATTTCAACAAGAGCAGTAAATATTTTATAACAAAACGTACCTGGTAATTTGCTTTGCCCTGAACAAATTATTTAGAAGCTGAAAACACTTGCTCAAGAGTTCTCTGTCGAGCAGGACGAGCAGATACAATAAGATTTTGTATGTTTGTATATATTTTGTATTGTACGTGTGGCCAGAAAATTTCATTCGTTTGTTTGTTTGTAAGATGTCATGCTTCAGCTTGTATCGGATCTTTTTTTTTCTTCTGATAGATCTGTGCACCAACAAAAGAGTCAAGTTGCATCTATGAATCTTTATCTTTCTCGCCTCTAGGTGTGTTTGCACATCTCAGCAACCTCAGCATGTTGTTTTTAAGTGCTTCAGTTTTGAACGTGTGTGTTGTGTTAAACCTTGGCCCAAGATGTGTGACTCATTTAACTACTGGATTTGTGTGCAAAATGGGTTTAGAGAGCACAGCATTTATTCTTCATTTAGTCATTTATTTTCTTTCAGCCTCTAAGAAACAGATTCAAGTAGGCGTAATTGAAAAGTCTACAGCCGTAGATACGAGTAAGGTCAGTGGAGAACAGAAAACAGAAACTGCGTCATTGATTTACTTTGTGAGGATGCAGTCAGATTTTCACCCTCTTCTTGAAAAACAAAAGGTTGGTGGCTTGTGGCTAAACTGCAGCACAATAAACCATTCAGACGGTTCTTCTCAAATCCCTATCAACAAAGTGCAGAAGGTTGCTTTAGTCCGGAAAGCTACTTGTTTCCTCTTCTTCTCCACTGCTGCTTCAGCTCTGTGCACTTTGCGGCTTTATTCCTCAGCTATCACGGCTGATGTGTTGTTTGTGGTGAGGAGGTTAGAAAGTGAAGAACGATTAAAATATGGATTATGGTTGTTTCTTTTTCAACCAGAAAAAAAAAAGTATAGAAGTATGTATAGTAAAGCTTTCAAGAGAGGCAGCTGCCTCAAGTCCTTTCCGAACTACACAGACTTCTTTATTAAACACCTGACTTGTATCTCTAAACGTTTGAGACAGGCTTCAAAGGTAGCAATATGTCACTACTTCGCCAGGTTTTTTTTATTTATTTATTTATTTTTTTAGAGGAGATGGAGAATAGTGTACGTGTTGTGACTAGGCCAGGTTCTAAAAAAAAAAAAAATGATTTCTGTCAATAAATCGCTTCCTTTTTTTGGTCCCCCATTTTTTTATTGGGACTGGATTATAGGTCATGTAGGACAGTGAAGAATTAATATACTGTGCTCACAAAAATCACTAAAGGAAGGAACCTCAGTAGACTGCATTCAGCTTGAAACCTTCCTTCCTCTGAATGCACCCTGACATTGTGAACACACTGTATCTCAATCTTATTTACACCAACTAAAGACAGCAGCAGTGTGAAAATGATTTCGGTCTGTTGTGTGCTAGAAATGATTTCACCCATGTTATCGGAGTATTATAATACCCTGTTATAAGGTGTCTAATGAAGATCTGAGTAAAATACAATAGAGATTTTATTATTATTATTTATTTATTTATTTTTTTGTGGTCGGTTAATCGGTTTTAGACATGAAAGCAGCTTGTGTTCATATTACCTAATACAGCTTTTGAAAGTTGCTTGTAGGTAATGAAGTTCAGTACAGAAAGTGGTGTTATTAAAGGTACAAAGCACCAAAAGCTCTCTACTGGTTGCTATTTAAATCACGTAATTGCTAAAGGGTGCGAGGTTTCCTATCAACCATATTTGCACAGAGTGAAACTCTATACACTCATCAAACTCTCAACACCACCGCTGTCAGGCATCAAGTGTCTTGCTGCTGGTTTCCGGCTTGTTCATCCTCTCTCTCTCTCTCTCTCTCTCTCTCTCTCTATCTCTCTCTTTCTCTCTCTTTCTCTCTTTCTCTCTTTCAGTTTCTCTTTTTCTTTATCATTAAGTTGAAAAATGTAATGTATGAAAAATGTAATTGCATGTAGTTTAATGAGTATGAGGTCACACATGAGGTGTTGCGGTTGCTTTGAAATACCCATGAATACCTCTCTTCCCACATGTCTGTCTTGGTGATGCAGTGTGTTTCAGGTAAGTGTGCGTGTCTGTGTGTGTGTATTTTAAGTACCTGTGAATTACACCTCACCGAAAATCCAAACCCACACTTCCGTCAGTTATCTTGCTTTATTTCCTTTATTTATTTATTTCTTTAGCTATGCATGCATTTCATTTACATTGAGCCCTGTGTTGGATGCTATTATTATTATTATTGTTGTTTTTGGAATTTCTGCTACCGTTTGCAGCAGATAAGAAGAGCAGGACATGTTATTGAGTCTTGCGGTTCTGTATTGAGCGCTACAGAATCAAGCCACTTCCTTCTCAGAGCATAAATGGACTGAGGCTGTGTATATTATGAGCTGCATATATATAGCGTGTGTGTGTGCGCGCGTGTGTATGTATACGTAATTTTCCATGTACACAAAATCTGCTTTAGGATTACTTGCAGCAACACTAGAAATACTGTAGTAGTTTATGTGATGCATTTAAACAGCCGATGTATACGTTTACTACAAAAGCAACCCTTTTTACAGGAAACAGATGCCAGCAAATCTCTAAACCTGCCTCTGATTACTGTGATATGAAATGATGTCAAAAGTCATTTGTTATTGTGCCTAGGACCCCCCACCACCACCATCACCACCACCACCACAACCACCAAATAACAGTATATGAACTGAAGGGTGTTTATTCATTGTTGTAGAAAAACCATGTCTTGAAAAGCATCACTATGACTAATTCGAGTCACAGTGATATCTGAGGAAACAATTGTGCAGTGTACCTCAAATAAACACAAGAAGAAATGTATTCCGCTTACATTACATAAAAAGCATACTTTTTAGTCAATTCTTTTTACATTTAATGTAGTAGAGAACTCGTTAATTCCTCTTATAATTTACAGTCGAGTGGCTGCAGACAGTCACACATGTCCCGGCATGTCTTTTCTCTGCCTTGAAGTTAATAAGGAAGAAGGGTTAGTGCTTTACCTCTGACTGTTACTGAGCTCTGACACTAGAGACTCCCTTCAAAAACTCGTCACAGAAAACGTAGAATTGAGCATTTAACAGAGCTGTTGTGTAAAACAAACATATTAGCCTTTACAACAGTGTCTCTTGTTAATAAAAGTGTGCGTTATGAAGTCGAGCATATTCTGTACTCTGAAGGAGGAAAAACAAAGCATTATACAAGCTAGGGATGGGCGATATGGCCTAAAATCCATATTGCGATAATGATATATTGCGATATATAAATTATAATAGAGCCATTTCAGAACAGGTTACACAGACCCTTAGGAAAGCCAAACTGCTAAATGTATTTTTTTTTTAAGAAATAAAGAAACGTATGTCGTTTTGAGAACATTTATTGTACAAAAGCAAAACTGTAATTATACAACAAAATGTTGCAGATAAATAAGTCTTTCCTTCTAAAAGGCACTATACTTAGTTTAAGTCCTTGGTTCTTAAATGCCACCCAAGTTGCAGAGAACAGAAAAACTGGTGTCTTTTTAGTTAAGGAACATACACTGTACTGAAAATACTTCCAGTATTAATTAGGCAAAGAAAATTATTTTGTGTAAATGCACAGATACTTTAAATAAAAACATATTTCAAACCTGCAGCCGAGGTAACGCATTTGGTTTTAAACATTTTGTTCTCCTAATGAAATTAAAACTGGTGTCTTGTTAATAAAGGAACGGACACTTTGAATTAGCTCTTAGCTGTTAGATCTTAACTTTTGCCCCACACACTCTACAGAGTATATTTTTCTGCTGCTCGTCGGACGGCTTAAATCCGAACCAAGTCCAAATAATAGATGTTGCACCGGTCTTTTTCATGAGCTCCTCTGTTTCGCTGACGCTTTCAGCCATGTTTATTCAAGATGACGAATATGATGATTCGTTGCAGCCAGCTGCAGCTCCTGGCTCTAAATTTCGCGGGTAGATTGCGTCATCAACATGCATTATCGCGATAGAATTAAAATAGAATAGTGCAATAGAATTAAAATCTTTATCGCAGGCCAATTTTGTATCGTTTATATCGCCCATTACTAATACAAGCTAAGATAAAGGATTATGGATGAGTGTCAGAGCCACCCACCTTCATCACTATGCATGATCTGCTTCACATATCTAATTAATAGGGTCCTCAGGCAAAGGGTGTGATCAGTAGCCATGTGGAAGGCCAGGTTTCGATTCCTAGATTGGGGAAACGTAGGTTTAGGGAGAAGTGGTAAAGACTCAGAGGTTTAAGCATTGAACTGATGTTTGGAAGGTTGTGAGTTTTTAAATCTTAGCTACACCAAGCTGCCACTGATGAGCCCTTGAGTGTTAGGTCCTAAATCTCTCCACTCCTCAGTTGTATGTGGAATGTAAATGTGTTGTAACTCATGTCCTTCCTTCTGCAAAAAATGAGTTAGGGTTATAGATACTTTTTCTGAAAAGTGGAAATTTGTGTTTCAGATGACATGCATGCTCAAGATGTTTTCCACCTTTTCACGCTCATGAGATAAAACATTCTGGTATTTACATACATGTTTTGCATGATGAAGACGTTGTGTTCTTCACTGGTCTACTGAGAGTTCTGATGTGTGTACGGTTTGTTCACAGATCCGCTGTTTAAAAGGGCAGAGGAGGGGATTACCCGACTGCACCAATTTTGATAGGATCCACATCGTCAATCACTACAGAAGGGACGACGAGTCCTCGGACGAAGACGGTGTGAAGCTACCGCTTAGCATGAACCCCTGTCGAGGTGGCAGCCGCATCACACTCCGCCCTCAGCTGGGAGACACAGACAGCGAGGCCGATGAGGACGGAGAGAGTCTTAGGCTCACGGTGCCCTCCAACAGCAGCCATAAGAGCACCACTGTGTGACCACCAACACTACCACACACACACACCAGACTGCAGCCTCAGGGGAAGTCGCACTTGAGAGTTCATCGTCGCATCCAGATCTGAAACTGCCATCTGCTTCTGTACTAGAAATTCTGAAATCTTCTGTACAAACCGAGAATCAGGATTTTTATTCACATCTGCCTTATTCATTTTGTTTTTGCCAAAATGAGCCAGATGTTTATATTACTGAACTTGTCTTTGAAATTTGGCAAGAAATTCAGTGGCTTGTTGTGCTCTTTAAAGCCATACTGGACTGGAGCAAATACTGAAAGTCCCTAAGACTGTACAGACTCTTTTACACCATGCTACCAGAGATGAACAGATTTGAGTGGTATAGTATTTTATGCTTTATGATAAAACGTCATTCTTCTAATTTTAACTTTTATCATTATTTTTTTTCTTACAGAATAATCAAAATCCCACGGTGTGCATTCGTGGGTGTCTGACACATTAAGGGATACAATATAGGTTTAGGAACACTATTGCTCAGATAACCAAACCGCAAATAAACATGGATTAGTGTCATATCAACCAACAACAATAACTATTTTTTTAATCATAGCATGAAGTACGTCTAATGGCCTTTGACTTTATGTAAAAAGCAGCTTATCAAAGATCTCACTTGGATCTCCACTTGTTTTGCATCTCCATTCTTTTGACTTGAAAATATGTATGTATGTATGTAATAAATTTCATATCCTGGATGTACAGTGTACAATTCAGTGGAAAGGGACATGATCAATGCTTTTGGGAGATGTTTGAATGCAACACCGTGCTTATTTCAATGTTCTCACTGTACTGTATCCAAGTCTTGATTTATACCATGGTTCATACTCTGTGTATCACACTTTCTTCGTTCTTTTGCCTGGAAAGACGTTATCGATGTCTTTATCACGTTTTTTTACAGCATGTTTAAAAAGAGCACGTACCACATTTTAGAGTAGTTTCACAAAAACCAAGTAGCAAGCAGACTCTGAAGTCATCATAGTGAGTTTCTGTTTTTGACACATGACACATTCATGTTCAGCACATTTTGTTGCACCTTTGCACAGAACATACAGAGAGCTCCAGACGTGTCTGACACTGACGGTCGATTTGGGTCTCTGCTCTAGCACTTGGGATTACAGATGCCAGTAGTTAATGCTGGATTTACTGTCAGTTACAGAAATGTAGTGTGTGGTTTGTGTTATGACCTCCATTTCAGGCCCTTTTTAATAGTGATTGTGTATAATGAAATTCTCAAGTGTGTATATAGAATTTTTTTGGTTCCTTAAAAAACTGTTCCCCAGCCAGGGCAAAATAGACCAGTGTTCTGTATAATAAAGTGCCACCTAGTTACCGTATAGCTACTTTGCTGTACTTTCCCCTTCATCTTAGGAATTGCTCTGCTGCTACTCCTGTTGAAGACTCAATCAGATTTCCAAGTTCCTGCCATAACACTAATGTCCCCTATGTTTTCTTTTTATTTTATTTTAACTTGACCACAGGCTTATCCATCCACACCATGTTCAAAACCTCACCTCCTCCTTGTAGCACTTTGCTTTAAAAACTTACAACCCTTGCTTTGGTTCTCAAGACCTTTTGTGCTTTGATATAGTTGTACAATCTGTGTTTTTTTTTGCATGTGGTGAGTTGTCATGTTGCTGCTTGCACTAGTGGTTTTTCTTTTTATTCATGCAATAAACAGATAATTCTGGTAATCCTTTTATGTCTATATTGTGACCAATTTTACTAGTACCAACAACCTTTATTCAAGATACGCTGAAACACATTACAGTACACCAGAATGAAACTGGAAAATGAGTTCTGAAATCATTCGTATTATACTAGATGGTGTTATAGGAATTACAAATTAATGATCACTGTATCATCCTAATTCTGTAATCTCTAAAGCTGTTGATCAGTAGCTCATGGTTTTCACCCTGACAGCAGAATATACTAATAACCATAAACTAGTTAGCAACCTCAAAATAGCCAGCTGCTAATATGAAGATTATGAAATGAGTCACGTTTTGACTGGTAGATTTGTTATTCAAATAGTTGTGATACAGTAAGGTGTTTAAACCTTCAAGGAATACATCTGTCTAAAAATGACTTTCCAGGCTTTGAAACTGAAATAGTGCTGAAAAATCACGTTACAGCGAAAGGGGCCACAATAAACCCTTTTACTGCACACTTGAATGTTATGTTGGTTCCCCAAAGACATTCTATAAAGAACTGTACACATAATGTAAGCATTGTTCATAATGGCTAAAGAACTAAAACCAACAATTTTCTATTATATTTAAAAACAAAGCTCATTTTGTGCTTGTCTCGTGTAGAGAAGAAAAAACAACAGGTTATGCTGTTACAGGAAAATAATCAGTGTCAGGGTCATGTGATGTCATTACATTTTTTACCTATACTAGTCTTTTAATCTTTTTATACCACTGCACTTTATTTAGTTAGGAATGGTAAGTAGATGTTTGATCATGTAGTATGGAACATCTGAGAAACAATTTATTTCCGGTCATCACTTGCAAGTAGATGAGATGACAAAATGCAGTATCACTGAAAATTTATATGTTGGACAATTTAATAGACTGTACAAAGATCTGACCCTGGAGACGATTTCTGTACTTGTTCAATAAATATTTTACAGACTTATTTTGCTAAATAAATTTAAAATCATTTATGTTAAGTATCTTCCATGCAACTCCTGCAAATGAGTTGTTATTATAGAAACAAACACATTCATGTAAATCTGTGATGTGATGTGATGTGATGTGGAGTAGAGTTATGATGTACTTTTTAAATGATTGCAGTCAAAGTGATTGAATATTATTGAGAAAAGTTAGCTCAAGGGTCATTGTGTTTTCAATTTCTTTAGGTAAATAAGACCCTAGCTTACAATCCCTTAAGAAAGAGTTGTTACTACAGAAACTGTAAGTATTAAACAGAGCAAGACTCAAGACTCGCAAGACTACTAAGTCTGATCCTAAAAAACGTCTCAAGTCATGCTTCACAAGACTACTAAGACTGATCCAAAAAACGTCTCAAGTCATGCTTCACAAGACTACTAAGACTGATCCAAAAAACGTCTCAAGTCATGCTTCACAAGACTACTAAGACTGATCCTAAAAAACGTCTCAAGTCATGCTTCACAAGACTACTAAGACTGATCCAAAAAACGTCTCAAGTCATGCTTCACAAGACTACTAAGACTGATCCAAAAAACGTCTCAAGTCATGCTTCACAAGACTACTAAGACTGATCCAAAAAACGTCTCAAGTCATGCTTCACAAGACTACTAAGACTGATCCTAAAAAACGTCTCAAGTCATGCTTCACAAGACTACTAAGACTGATCCAAAAAACGTCTCAAGTCATGCTTCACAAGACTACTAAGACTGATCCAAAAAACGTCTCAAGTCATGCTTCACAAGACTACTAAGACTGATCCAAAAAAACGTCTCAAGTCATGCTTCACAAGACTACTAAGACTGATCCTAAAAAACGTCTCAAGTCATGCTTCACAAGACTACTAAGACTGATCCAAAAAACGTCTCAAGTCATGCTTCACAAGACTACTAAGACTGATCCAAAAAACGTCTCAAGTCATGCTTCACAAGACTACTAAGACTGATCCTAAAAAACGTCTCAAGTCATGCTTCACAAGACTACTAAGACTGATCCAAAAAACGTCTCAAGTCATGCTTCACAAGACTACTAAGACTGATCCAAAAAACGTCTCAAGTCATGCTTCACAAGACTACTAAGACTGATCCAAAAAACGTCTCAAGTCATGCTTCACAAGACTACTAAGACTGATCCAAAAAACGTCTCAAGTCATGCTTCACAAGACTACTAAGACTGATCCAAAAAACGTCTCAAGTCATGCTTCACAAGACTACTAAGACTGATCCTAAAAAACGTCTCAAGTCATGCTTCACAAGACTACTAAGACTGATCCAAAAAACGTCTCAAGTCATGCTTCACAAGACTACTAAGACTGATCCAAAAAACGTCTCAAGTCATGCTTCACAAGACTACTAAGACTGATCCAAAAAAACGTCTCAAGTCATGCTTCACAAGACTACTAAGACTGATCCTAAAAAACGTCTCAAGTCATGCTTCACAAGACTACTAAGACTGATCCAAAAAACGTCTCAAGTCATGCTTCACAAGACTACTAAGACTGATCCAAAAAACGTCTCAAGTCATGCTTCACAAGACTACTAAGACTGATCCTAAAAAACGTCTCAAGTCATGCTTCACAAGACTACTAAGACTGATCCAAAAAACGTCTCAAGTCATGCTTCACAAGACTACTAAGACTGATCCAAAAAACGTCTCAAGTCATGCTTCACAAGACTACTAAGACTGATCCAAAAAAACGTCTCAAGTCATGCTTCACAAGACTACTAAGACTGATCCTAAAAAACGTCTCAAGTCATGCTTCACAAGACTACTAAGACTGATCCAAAAAACGTCTCAAGTCATGCTTCACAAGACTACTAAGACTGATCCAAAAAACGTCTCAAGTCATGCTTCACAAGACTACTAAGACTGATCCAAAAAACGTCTCAAGTCATGCTTCTCAAGACTATTAAGACTGATCCTAAAAATCGAAGTAAATTGGCTTTGTTTTGGCAAATTATGAACTGATGTTAGATTAGAAGGTTTATTATACTTTCTTTGTGCTGTTTTATCATTACCAGACTCATTAACAGTTATATATATTGATATCCAGTGCTCTCAGTTTTATTTTAGTGCTCTGACATGTTTTTGAATGTGTAGCAACCTGGTCTGGTTCAAATCTCTTCTATATAATAATGATAACATGATCTAAAAAAAAGAGAGCGCCGTTGTCATGACGACTGTGCAGTCCCGAGCCGCTGTATGAAACGTGTTACCAATAGTTTTCAGGAAGTTCTGTTTTCTCTCACAGCTCAGACGGAAACCCGGCATAGCGGAGGTATAGTCAAAAAGCACCGGTGGTAAAGACACAGCCGTGGCTTCAGGGTCAGAGGAACACCGAATCACAGGTATGCATGCGTGCGTGTGTGTGTGTGTGTGTGTGTGTGTGTGTGTGTGTGTGTGTGTGTGTGTGTGTGTGTGTGTCTGTGTGTGTGTGTGTGTGCGTGTCTGTGTGTGTGTGTGCGCGCGCGCGCATAAAACGGCTGGAGGAGTTGGATTTCTGAAAGTAATCGGTAATATCTTCATTGCAAAACTTCGAGATCAGTAAATCACGACTCGACTCAAAGTTCGCATTTAGATGAACTCAGATGTCTGTGCTTCAAACATGCGCTTCAAGAAATTTAGAAATACAGAATGTATTGAAGAAGCTGGAGCAACTACTTAGGAGTGACTATTATAATAATAATAATAATAATAATAATAATAATAATAATAATAATAATAATAATAATAATTATTATTATTATTATTATTATTATTTATTATTGTTGTTGTTATTATAATTATTATAAGTAGTAGTAAAAATGCGTGTCTATGTGTGTTCTTACACGGTGCACATAAAAAGGGGTCTCTGTATTTACTCCTAACTCTTAATTATTTAGTTTATGCAACTTGAAGCAGTTATTTGGGGTTATCTTCAAAAAATGTTCAATGATTTTTCATGTGATTCTAGTCTCACAGGTAATATAACAACTACTACAAGAAGTCCAAAAATAAACAATAAATTAAACTCAAACTAAACATGTTTGTTTTTGTTGCATAAATAAAATGTCTGAATTAGTGAACTGTGCGCGTTATCGTACCCGGATGCCCTGCGGTTACCAGCGCGCGCTTGAGTCTAATCAACGTAGAGCACATTGCGCTTTGATTTCCTGCACCCGACATTTCCAAATCCACAATCTAAAACCTATCTTCAAGGCCCACGATTAGAGCTTGAGATTAAATGTCTCAGATTTGGACTTCAGTTTACTGTTGTCCGTGAAGCGCTGATAAAGCTGTGAGCTGCGCAAAGATATCGTTAGTTAATTGTCGGCGCAATGTTTTGCGACAAGCAAATGAGGCCTGTAACCATCAGGGTGTTTTAATCTCAATAAACTCTGGGTCTCTTTGCGTGTTCCTGTGGGGGTTTGTATAACTTAAATGCCTAATGCAGTCTAAATTTATTATTATTATTATTATTATTATTATTATTATTATTATTATTATTTATTTATTTATTTATTTATTTTTCTGTTTTAGCATTTTACATAAATGTCACTGTGCAAAATACAATGCTACCGCGTGCACAACTTCCTAAGCATAGTGTGAACTTGTGCTTTGTTTAGATGAACAGTACTGTGATCAGTCACGTTACCAATGATGTGCTTTTTCCTTTTTATGCTAATCTACCAAAATAAATAAATTGTGGGATCAATAAATCAGAGTTTGTGCGTATAACAAACCTAATGGCATGAGACACAATATATGAAAGACTATGCTACAATGATAAATTGTGTGAGTCTTCAGAGAAAGCAAAGACCACAGAGGTTGATGGGGAAGGGGGTCTTCACCCTTTCAATGGCACGAGCCGGCGTGCTGCAGGTGAGAGAGCGCGTGCGCATCAGCTGGCTACCTGAGGTCTGCTTTGCGGGCTCAATGCGGGGTTCTGTTCCTCCAGACAGGAAGATGTAGGGGGATGAAGGGGGGATTCACGACAGCAGATCACCGGCGTCCTGAGTCTGGACTAAAGGAGAACAAGGAGTCTCTGTTCCACCTGCACGTGCTCGCAGAAAAAGCAGGCGTGCAACTCGAGAGGGCGGTGCAGTGCAAGTGTAGCCGTGTGGTGTGCACCAGCAACACAAAGCTTTTGCTGATTTTATTTTTTTTTTTATATAAAAAATCAGATCAAACCAGGGAGTAAAATACCAGACTATATCTACGCTTGGAATTTTATTGCACGTGTCGACGTTTTGTTTTGGTTTCTATACCGTTATAGAAAGACAGTACGTGAAAGCTAGGATACTTGATCATAATAATCATATTTGGTCTATATAATGAACTGACGTGGCAAAATATATAAAACATGCCGAAAAAACACGAAACTAAATCATTACATCTCCAGATGCATTCTCAGATTGATAAAAAAAAAACTCTTTACTCAGCTGTTAATAATATTAAAGTGGAGATAGTAATTAAGTAATTAATTGATTTATTTAAATAAAGTAATTCAATCATTTAAAATCTATAGGTTGTCCCAAAAATCTCCATATATATATATTAAAACACTATATATGTTTTATGTTTTATTATTTTTTTCCACCTTATGTCCAAATATACTTTATTTCCATGTATGTATGTGGAGTCTTTTCTCCCAACTTTCTCCCAGCCATGTGGATGATTTCAATCCGTTTTTCTTATGCCAAATGCATTATTAAAGACAATCTGATCTAAGCATGACACGTGTGGAAAACATTTAGCTAAAAAGGTCATTTCAATCATTTCTCTTTAAATAGTGTTCATTTCCCTAAAAATAATTTAGGGGACACCCTTTAATTATACGTATTAAATCTATTTCTGCATGCAATATTTTTCGACTTAAGCTTCCGAGGTTCACAATACACACCTCTTTAGGTGAAAGATACTTTCACCTAAAAGTGATACTTTCACTTAAAGGTATCTTAAGTATGTAACTTAGTGAGCCAGCATTAATGTATTCAATGTTAGAGATTTAAGCACTTATGTACGTCGCTCTGGATAAGGGCGTCTGCCAAATGCTGTAAATGTAAATGTAAATGTAAGATACTAAATGTACAAAAGGTACACATTCGTGTTTGTCTGTTTGTCTGTCTGTCTGTCTGTCCTTTTACACAAACACAAGACTGATAGCACTGGACATCAGATCGACGTCTGTGCACAGATTAATCCACTTTTCTATAGAATTTTGATTTGAATAGACATAAGTGAACAAAGTGTGATGATGTATGAAACAGTATTGTATGTATTCAGTCTCTCAGCATTTCCTCTCCTCTCCTGCGGCTGCTTTAAGATCGAGTATCCCATTGATAAAGCTAGTGTAACATTTAATCCTGATTGCTCTGCTCCTAATTCCCTATGGGACCGAGTGCTCGTGTTCATTTATACAGCGGCGGATCGTTCCTTCCCCTCCTCCACATCGAAAAAAAACCCCCACAAAACCCCTCATGGTTGGCTTTCATTTAAAGCACCTGTCTGCTTGCAACACCTGGCAGACGAGGAAACGGGTTGCGCATGCGCAGGTCACTCTCAGGCTGTCTTATAGCAGCGAGCTGATTATCTACCTTCATGACTTCACAGTCTGCCTTTCAAACGGACTCATCACCGCTTGCGGATTTAATTTTTTTTTTTGCTAACTTTGTAGAAAACGCAGAGAGTGAAAAAGAGAAGAAAAAATGCCTCGATCTTTCTTGGTGAAGAGTAAAAAAGCTCATAGTTACCACCAGCCCAGGGGTTTAGAGGACAACTACAGCAGACTCGACACAACTTTAACTCCTATCTGTGCAGGTATTTTACTTCTAAATAGAATTGTTTTTAATAAAGAAATAAACTTGTATTATTATTATTATTATTATTATTATTATTATTATTTATGTATTTATGTATTTATTTATTTATTTATTTACTAATCAGTGATTAATGTGTATGATTTGGGTTATTATAAGCTGTTATGCGATGTATATTCATGAGAATAATAACAAGAATCAGTTGTAGTTTGAACAAAATCAGTATTTTTGTTGTTTATTTTTTATTTGATGTTTAAATTCTTTTGAGTTTTAAATGTTGTTTTCTAAAGCTTATAAAGACATATATGACCCTTGTGGTGTGGAGCAGATGTGATGCGGTTTCAGGGTTTTTTCCTCTCTAACTGAACCTGGATTATAATTTTCTCAGTAAGATCTTATCGAGATGCTTTGTTTAAAGGACAAATCTTTTAAAAAGAATAAATAAATAAATGTTCACCAACCATAGTGTGTGATATTGCAGACGGTAAGAGTGCAGAAGGAGAGGATGTGTGTGTGGATGGTGAAAGTGCAGAAGCGGCGGAAGTGTTAGCGCACGCAGACTGCGCCACTGGGCCCTCGCGCTCTCCGCTTAGCTGCAGCAGCAGTGTGTGTGATCGCGCTTCAGACTATGAGGACAGTTGGAGGCCTCCATCACCTTCTGCATCACCAGGTACAAACCTATGTGTGTTGTATTGTTATACTACTTTTAATTTATACTAATGTTATATTTATAATTTACTTTTAGGCTCTCTAGTAACACAGTAATAACACAGTATATATATATATATATATATATATATATATATATATATATATATATATATATATATATATATATATATATATATATATATATATATATATAAAATTGAACAATGTTTTAGACTCCTGGTATCTTAAGTATGTAACCTAGTGAACCAGAGTTAATGTAGAGATGATAGAGACTTAAGCACTTCTGTACATCGCTCTGGATAAGGCTGTCTGCCAAATAAATGTAAATGTACTAAAAAGACAATAAAATATAAGAAGTTTACTTCCAGATAAAAAGGATGCTGAACACTACCTTTCTAAGTTACCTTGTAATGTAAACCTCCACTTAAATCTATTTCTAATATGCATGGGAAATTAAATGTAACTGTCACAATGTAACAAAAGGGTAACCTTTGTAACAGACTCCAGAAGTGAGAAAAATACTGACTCATTTTTTTTCCTCGATAGACTCTGAAAAGTCATTTTCACCCAGTGTTGATGAAACCCAGCCTTTTGCGGTGCCCTTCGAGCCATGGAGCAGCAGTTATTCAGGCTCTGAGATGAGACAGCTGGTCCGACAGAACTTTAATCACCATCATCCTTCCTTAAGTTATTACGGAGAAAGAGTGATTGGACCTGCTCATTTTAGTGAAAGGGGATCCAGCACGAGCATTTATGGCAGTTATGAGTCGACTACAAACCTGTTTGAGCGCCCTGCTGCTGCCACTGGACTGTATGTAGACAGGGATATCCATAGACCTGAGATGAAAACGGACACAGCAGAGTTATGCACTCGCCTTATTTTGAATGGAGCCTTCAAGTGTATCAAATGCAGCAAGGTAAAAGCACACAACTTTACTGTTTACTTTGTAGTAACTTGTAGCAGTGTTTCCAAATTATTTGCTACATTCAAGCTTGTAGCCTGTATGAAGATCCCTAAAATCTTAACAAAAAGCTTAACAAAAAGCTGTGCATATGTATACTGTGTGTGCTGAGGGACCTCTCTGTTTCTGCACTTTAGGTGTTCTCCACTCCACATGGTTTAGAAGTACATGTCAGGAGGTCCCATAGTGGAACAAGACCCTTTGCTTGTGACATTTGTGGGAAAACCTTTGGACATGCAGTCAGCCTGGAACAGCACAGATCAGTTCATTCTCAGGTAACAGCTGATCAGTTCACCAAAATCTACTATGTTCAAAGATTTAACTAATAATGTTTTTTCCCTAATTATCTGTCATCTTGTTCTCTCATCTCAACAGGAGAGGAGTTTTGATTGTAAAATTTGTGGAAAAACTTTCAAAAGGTCCTCTACTCTGTCAACACACCTTCTCATCCACTCCGATACGAGGCCTTACCCGTGCCAGTACTGTGGCAAGAGGTTTCATCAGAAATCAGACATGAAGAAACACACGTTTATTCACACAGGTAGGTTTCTTATCAAAGAATGTTCATATAAAATAAAATATATTCAAATTAAATAGTTAATTGAGTTCACACACTGTTTTTGTAAACATAGTATAGCATAGAAAAATACACATGATCTTGCATTAAACAAAACTTGTACTGTAGTCTGATTGGAGCAGTGTAGTGGGCTGTAGATGCTTATTCATTATATCACTTCAGTTTTGTAATTAGACCATGAACTATATCGATATATTCTACTGGGATTGTTTTCCTGCTTGGCCATGAAGGCAACTTTTATAACTGATCCCACTGATCCCACTTATCTCACTGATTTTCTTGAAAGCCATGAATAAATTATTTACAAATGTAAGGTCCCTGCCATGACCCTGCTCCTAACTTTAATTTTAATACAAGTTATGTAAATTATTATGGCTTATAGGTCTTATTTCCAGACTATAATATAATCTGATATAATTAACTCTGATGTTTCAAATCAAGAGCTGATTTTGTTTTTTCTATTTTACAGGAGAGAAACCTCACAAATGTCAAGTATGCGGCAAAGCTTTCAGTCAGAGTTCAAATTTGATTACACACAGTCGAAAGCACACGGGTTTCAAACCTTTTGGCTGTGACTTGTGTGGAAAAGGTTTCCAGCGCAAAGTGGACTTGAGGAGGCACAAGGAGACGCAACATGGACTGAAATAAGGAGTGAATCAGATTTGAGATGTTCACTCAACATCTCTGGAGAGTCGGTTGCCTTTCTCGGTCCTGGAACAATGCTGCAACACGGCAAATTATCAGGGCTGAAGTAAAGTAGGTCTAATTTTCCATTAAAGGAATCTAGTGTAGCCTGCAATAGACATGACCACATTAGCAGGAGGTTATGTATCGCTTTTACAAGAACTCACCGATTTACAACAGTGTTGACTAAGCTACTATTAACCATATACAGAGCCTTGTGGCCATGCAGCCTATGTACACTCTCAGAAATAAAAGTACCAAATTGTAGTTTTACCTTGTGTCTGATGGCATTGTCAAGGATAAATCTTTCCTAACTTTAGTATTTTTTTGGTTTGTTTACCTGGGAAGATTTATGTGCCGTACGTTTTTAAAGTACATCAGTGATAGTTCCAAGTGTGCTCCATGAATAGTTATTATTATTATTATTATTATTATTATTATTATTATTTAACCAATTCACATTTCTAGGAGAATGTTGTATAATAAAGGTACAAGATGACATTGGATGACCATGTTGATGAGAAAGAAAAGTATAGTTGGTACCTGCATTTCTGAGAATGTAGGTGTTAATTTTTGTACAAGGCCATGGCCATAAGCTGACAGGGGATTCCCAAGCAAATGTTTATAGTGTGGGCTAAAGAGATTTCCATGATTTTAATGTTTCCAAAATGCTATTTGTGCTTTGTGTAGCCTAAATTGTGAGTCAGAAGTTGACCGGCAGGTCTGTCTGGATTCTGTAAAATGTACAGCAAAATCTCCAAAGTGGGAATTCAAATAACAATAACAATTTGAATGAATTCTGTGTAACACTATACAGAATTATTTCTTAACATGTTTGTGTCACGATTAGAAACCTGGTTTAACTGTTCAATACTGGACTTTTTGCTTTGGTATGAAAGCCCAGGTGCATGTCAGGAGCGCATTACCCAAAAAAGAACAAAATAAAAACCAATACTACAAAATGGCGGTGTTTCCGAAACACAAAATATTATCACCAAAACAATCCGGGAGGCAGTAAAGTGAGTAACGGCCGCGGGAAAGGACGCAGCTATCACAAGCAACATCAGCTGATCTGCAGGAAATCAGCGCCGCTCACAGTGACGCCATGCTGCTCCTCTGCTGGCAAAACACGCACTACAATAACCACGAGATTTAATCAAAACCCAGACTGTTTGTGTATTATATAAACCTTGACTGATTTGTTGACTTTACAAATATTTTCCACTCTTTCAACTCACCTACCCAGACGTGTTTGTGCTCTCCGTTTTTAATTATTATTATTATAAGTATAATTATTATTATTATTATTATTATTATTATTATTATTATTATTATTATTATTATTATTAATATTATTATTGTTATTATTATTATTAGCAGGTTGGACCCCACAAATCACCTGCATCATGTTAAGTACAACCTGTTAAACTTATTTAAATGTATGGCATTCTGATATATTTTGGTTTTTAACTAAAAACATTATTTATTTATAAAATACAATAATTGTTTGGCTGTATGAAAATGATTAAAATCAATACCTCCGATGAAAAGTGCTGTGATTTGTGATCATTATTCTCCCAAATATTTTTATACCGCTAACAACAGAAATGAAATGTTTAGACACGTGTTTTTTATCGTTCGTCGTATTTGAATCGTCAGATATGAATGCTGCTAATATTGATGTACTTTTTCTACGTAAATGAATAAGTTATCTGTTTAAAATTCAATCTGAACGATCAGATCAGCTAAACCTCGCATCACTGGTAATTAACTCGTCCAACACATACTGTACTAACATACGGTAAACACTTCATCAGCGTGGATCTGGGACTATTCCAGGCACACATAATACTACTACTATTACTATTATTATTATTATTATTATTATTATTATTATTATTAGTAGTAGTAGTAGTAGTAGTAGTAGTAGTATTAATAAGTATGCAGTCAGCAAAATAAAAATAGGCATATGGGGCACATATATTTAATAATGAAGAGTTTTCTTTTATAATAAAGAGGTTTTAGCACAACAAATTTACCAAATGTTTTAATTTATCCATAATGAGAGCATAAGGAATTAAAGATATTGGCTACACAGAAAGCAACACATTAAATTCAATTTGGTCTCCAAATCACATATGTGGGGGAAAAAATAGAGTTATTTCGGTTCTAAGTGTGAAAGAAACAAAAACCCTAAACGAAAAAGTAGGCAGTTGAGTGTCGGATTAAAACACGCTGCGTTTCTGCACGTCTCTGAGTTTCGATCCTATGCGTGTTAAAGTTTATGTGCTGTTCTAAAGCTACGTCCTGAACTGCGTCTCACTGTAGGCTACTAAATAGGCTTCCTACTGTTTCCACCTTATTTATTTATTCGGATTAGGATGGGTTAGGGTCATACCTCAGCTAGGAGAAAACACGTAGGTCATATATAATAAAACATGTTATGTATTTAACTGGTTTCTCCCTTAACTAGTTAAATTAAATATGGCTTTATGTTTTAAGTAACCCGGGTGTCAGAAATGGGGCTATGAAGTCTAAACGTTCCTTTATTGTTAAAAAAAAAAAACCCTACACAATTAGATCGTGTATTAAGACTTTTCATATCTACCCAATGTGCACTCGATGCGCTGGATCATCTCCTGCAGCAGACTAATGAATGCTCTGAAGGCAAGCAACAGATGTCTAGTGTAGGCTCTTTACTACATTGTTATGGGATGACAGTAATTAGGCCTCTTTGTTTACACCTAAAACACTCAAGAGTCCCACCGTGTCATCGAAAGCAAAGGCTCCATTTATTCAGGTTAAACACAGCAAAGGATCAATCAAAACGACACATTTCTAACTGGGTATTTTACATTTGGTTTTAAGGCAGTGGCAGTAAATTATTACAAGAATGTCATTGTTCCTTTTATTATTATTATTATTATTATTATTATTATTATTATTATTATTATTATTATTATTATGTTTACCTGCAGGGGCATTTAATGGCTCTATTTAAAAGCTAAGAAATGTTGATTATTAAGGAATTCACTCTATTTTTATAGAAATATTTTTTACCAGAAATGTGTAAACTAAAACCCGACCCTTGTTCTTTATGGCAAATAGCAGTGTTTACTGAAATAAGTGGGTTTCTGGAGACCATGATGCATAGAAATGTTTACCTTTAATATTTACTATTGAGTTCTTATAGTTTAATACTGGATTGTTCCTTCAATTGAATTTCAAAATTCAGGAATTAAAAAATCTATGGTTTAATTGAGTTTAATATGATTGAATCATGATGCTAACATTTGACTATTTTGAATAGGTTATGTATGGATAATTGTGTGCTTCCAGATTTGTGGTTACAGTTTATGGAAGGCACATACTGTATGTGTGTGTGATGGTCAGATGATCACATAATTTTGGCCATATATATATACAGTATATATATATAGCATGTTCTTTATATAATCTCTGTTGCATTCGGGAAGTCTAAAAAGACTACAAGATATTAAGAAGACGAAATCTTAAGAAGATTTCGTCTACATGATTTTAAATGGCAGTATTAATGACTTCAATATGAAAGAGGAACATCACTTCTATTACAGTAGCGGTGTTGAGAAGTAAGTCTAGTCCTAAATGTATGGTCTTGACATGGTTCATTAAGCACACTAACAGCTCCAATCCCGTTTCACTCAAAGGGCCCTTTTAGTCTGGTCAGATTGGTGATGGTTTTAAGACAGAGCCTCGAGGCATATCAAATATGAATAGAAAAAGGCCCTAATCAATAGGGTGACAAAGTAATCAAAACACTGCATTCACACACACACACACACACACACACACACACACACACACACACACACACGGCATGGGTGAAAGAGAGAGAGAGAGCACTTAGTTTATTAAGAGTTAACTCCATAAATAATGCCTTGTAATTCTATCACCTTTACGAAGCATAAACTTCCTGTTTTCTATGCTTCACATTTATTTATAATTAATATCACCAGCACAGCTCATTTTAAGCCTTTAAGAAAGCTGCACACCTTTTATATAGAGCAGACAATACAGTGCTCAATCAACAGACAACAAACAAATGCCAAAAACATATATTACCTGTGTGTCTAAACAATAGAGCAGTGTGTTATGCCAGCTTCATGCCTGAAGGGATGAACATTTGGTTGATGATGTGCGTGAGTGTCAAATCTGTGAAAGGGTAAAGATAACAGGGTTTGTGTTATGTGGGTGAGGGTTACAGGTAGAATATACTGCTGAACAAAAAAACCTTAATAATATGAGATTGATATATACTGTAGGTGTGACACTTCATAGGAATAATTTTTTTCTAGCTTGATTAATACGAGAGACAATGATTAATTGTTGCCAGCAGGGAGACACCAAACAGAGTCCTAGGACCTTCACTGGTTGTCCAGCAAAAGTTCCAGATAAACCCTAAATTAAGTCTACAAATAATTGTATTGGATGTTCTATTTTCCTGACCCAATCATGTAAACTAGTAGAGAATTACTGCATTTTGAATCCTGATAGCCTTGTTCATCATCCTCTGCCATTCATCAGCAGGCAAGTAGCGGTGAGATTCATGCTTTTGTTGTAGAGCTTTATTCATTATTTACCTGATCTGAAAAACAGCCTGCAAGACTACTGCACAGCTGTCATCATGCAGCGCAGCTCAGCCACAAATTATTCATGATATTTGGAAAGAAAAGAAGCACAAGTGGGAGAAAGAAAACAGGTGATGTGGTTAGTAAGGATAGGTTTGTGGGAATGACTCTCTGCACTGGATAACTCGCATGAACTTATAAGCATCATTTGGAACATATGGAGTGCTGGGACTTAGACACCCTATTTTTTATTATTATTTTATATTTAAAAATTAAAACCAAATATTGGCTGTTTGCAACTCTTTAATGTAAAAAAAAAAAAACTTGATTCATTTTGTTATTTTTAAATAATTTTAATTAACATGAATGATGAATCCAGATATAGACACACACTATATGACCAAAGGTTTTTGGACACCTGACCATCACTATCCATATATGTCATATGAGTCCCAGTTCATACTAAAGGAGTTTAGGTATTGAAGGTGGGATTGAGCTGTAGCAATGAGATCAGGGCTCTGCACAGGACACTAGAGTTCTTCTACTCCAGACTTGGTGCACTGTGTCTTCATGGAACTCACAGATTTGTGCTTCTTTGTTACAGGAAAGGAACTAAGATATATATTACTACTATTACTGCTAATAATAGTAATTCAGTAATCCCAGTTTGATATGCCACCTCAGCTCAGGCTCCATGGACTTTGAAAGATTATGCTAGCATGCTGCAGGACTGAGAGTAAGCATCACACACACACACACACTCACACACACACACACACACACACACACACACACACACACACACACACACACACACATTCTATGCAGTTTTGTTGTGCTCAAGACTTCCAAAGTCAAGTCCCTCTGCTCCCATCACATTCCCTGAAGTGAAGAGGCAGTTATATGTGAAAGGGTGGAGTGGAGGGATGATGAGGGGAGTGTGTGTTTGTGTGTGTGTGTATGCTTGTATGTGTAGGAAGTGGATACCGAATGATCCAGACCAGCGGAAGTGACCACAACAATAGGACGCTAGAACAGGCAGAACTGTCAAATGTGATCTGACATTTTCCTTCGTTTTCCATGGCTAATGGAAAGCTTTTCCATTAGCCACCTCAGCATGGTGCCAGCACAGAGTCCCACCTGCTGCTCAAACAGAGTCCAACAAGATCTAAAGAGATGTTTACCTGCTCCATTTAACATTACATATCACTGACTGATCAACTGTCACTGAGAAAAGATTGGACAAATTCTACTAAACTAATCAGCTCTGTATAGGTGAAGATTTATATATCACACAGCAACATGAACAGATCATTGGCTAACTGATCAAAAACATTTTGTATTTTTGTGACACTGCATTCTGTTAATTTTTGTTTTTTGCACTGCTCAGCTATTTTAAAGTTGGCAGGTGTAACTCCAGGATATGAAACAGTAACAAGAAATGTATTTCAGATAAATCACCCTTATTACGGAGAAAGCTATTGAAAATACTATATAAAGATAATATTTGGAGTTCATTTATTTGAGTCTGTGAGTAAATAAATGAGCTCCAAATTAGATCAGGTGATTTGAGTGAATAAACCAAACTGTAAAACCTACTGTTAAAGCAGATGTTAGTGAGTCAGTGAATAAAATCATGCAAAATACATCAATCTCTTGTCAGTACTTTTGTCTATATAATGTGTATATTTAGTTTGTAGTTATACTCACAAACTAAGAATAACTGCTAACTAGATAATTAAAATAACCAAATTATTCTTTCTGAATAAATAAAATTCTTTATTTATTATTTTTTTTAATAAAAACAATAAATGATTACATTATTATTTTAAATACGCCTCTTTCAATATCACACATACATCACTTTAGTTAGCATGTTGCTTAAGAGCACAAAAGATAAAGATTAAGATAAGATTAATTTAAGATAAAGACTCTGATAAATAAAACTCTTGCCATAGAGCCTTGGAAGGACAGGAGGCTCAGGAGCTATTACTAAAAGCTATAAACTCTAAAACACATTTATTCTGTAATACCAACCCTCACGCCTTCTCAAACCTGTCATATAAATCTACAGAATAGTGTGATGGAAACTCTGAAGTCTGGTGTAGTCAAGAGTTCCATGTGCATTAGCTGTTATAATCCTTGCTGTTAACACAAAAACACCTTTAGCAGCTCAGCATTGAAGCAGTGTTCCTCTCTTTTAGTCAGCTTAAATCTTGTCTCTTTAAAGATGATGTGATTTTCAAGTAGCAAAAAAAAAAAAAAAAAAAAAAATAGAGCTGCTCTGTGATAGTCATCGACTTAACCAGGGATGATGGAAGCTATGAATCTCTCTAAAAAATTCATAAGATCCATTACAGGCCATGCAAAGCCAAGCCAAGCATATGGTGGTAAAGAAAAATGACAAAAGATTTTTTCTTAGATATAATAAAAAATTTATGCTAAGACATTCAAGTAAAGTTGCTTTTGATGTTCTGATTTAATGAATGATTTGATGCTTGGATGTAGACTTGGTCAAGCCTGTAGTAATGTCTGTTCAGGGAACTGGAGAAGGTCATGTGTCTTTCTACTGATGAATCAAGCTGATTGTATGCTACTGTACCAGAACTGCTAAATATCACTTCTGACATTTCTGTGAGCCTCATAACCAAACACCTGCTATGCAGCAAAAAAAAGAAAAGAAAAAAAAAATCAATTTCACAAACACACTTCCACATTTTCTCTCCCACTCAGTCAGACATGCCTTGTTTATCTAACCTGAAACATAAGCTTGGTTTTGAGCGAGTCAGCTACATGAACAGCTGTGATGCTGTTATAGTGTTGTCGTTGTTCAATCTTATGATGGGCAGCGAGCTATGAACAGAACAACAGTGTTCATTAAGCACAGCCTATTGTATCTGAGAGCATGCTTTCACTGAATAACAGCCTATATATATATTCGCTTGTTTCCACATGTGATTATGTGAGTAAAATGTGATCACACATGAAGGAGCATTTCAGCACGTTGTCACTGAATTGCACATAAACACTGGTTCAAAACTATATAATTATATAATATATTATATAAATAAAACAAGGAATATTCATTCTGTGTAAAAATTTAACATTTAAAAATAAAAGAAATAATTCTGAGGATGTGAAATAATATGGAGAAATAAAAATGGGAAAATAACCACGTGTCGAAATCGTATTTTTATTTTCTAAGCTATAATAAACACCAGAAATATAAAGAAATGTCCAATCTCTTTAATCAGAACATGGCACAATAATACTCTTAGACTTAGAGCAGTGAAGCATAAGGAGAGGACACAGATATGGTCTGTAGGGGTTCTCTGATGGAGCTGAGACTCCACTCCTGTTTGAACTGAAACATTTATGATGCCAAGTAGAACCTGATCTGCTTGTGTCGTATCAAAGTTCTTCTAAGTGGCACACTACTCTGGTCAGTCAGAGACTCAACACAGATGTAAATACACAGATGTGACGGTAGAGAGATTTACAAACGAGCGCCATTAGGGTCAGTAGTAACATGTATTCTCATAGAAGCACTTTTCTTCTTATCTTTAAACCTGAAGCAATGGCCAGAGGTAAGACATATTATTAGACGTAGCTCTTGAGCAGGCACTCAAATGGAAAACGAGGGACCAGAGGGGAAGGAGGGAAGGGAGCCGGGGGGGCTAAAAGCCTCCATCACCTCAAGAAAAAGACACAGGAACCCCTCAATGTAGCATGTCTGGTTATCCAAATACCAGAGAATGAGTGGAGTGACAAAATCATTGTGACAGCCTGTTCACATGTAACATCCTAGCCTCTGTGGCCTTTGGGAGTTGCCTATAGAGATGGGGCTTCATTGCTGGGGGTAGCCCAGGCGCCGTTGTATTGATCACTAAAACACATACGGTGTCTCAATTCAAAATACAGGCTGTACTTGAAGCTTCCCACTCTGTATGTATTGATTGGGAACAAGTCAACACTAGTATTTACCATCAAAATACTGGTTGACTAAAGGTGATGCAGGCTTCAGCTGTAGTTGTGCTGGTGTGGAAGTATGGATCTGTTGTTTTTTCCTCCCTCTGGTCCCAACGTGTAACTAAAATGTAACATGCACAGGACAAAAGCCTACCTGGAAAACTGGCATTTAAAGTGCAAGTTCTTTTCAGTTCAGGTACAAAATATGTTCAAGGGAAAACATGCCTGTTGTCATTATTGACACAAAGCGACATCAGTGTGTAAACAGGGAAAGTTAGCATCATCAGAGAAGCCTATGCTTAAGTTGATTTTTCAGCTATGATTTTTAGATGAACAATATCACCAGCTTCATCCATGTAATAGGGTCAGAGAGAAACTGTACAAACAGCAATAAAAACACATCTCACATTTCACCTTATCCGTGCCTCTGAGCTGGCCAGAAATTTCTTGGTTTTTCCACAGCACCTCTTAGATTTCCATTAAGCTTGGAAAACTCAGAGATCAAAAAGACTGTTAACAATTTAATGTTATATAATGCAACAAAAATAATCTGACATTTGAAACTGACAATTTCAAAATAACAAATAAAAAAAAAAGACAATTACGGTGATATATGAATTAGATGACACCAAAAAGAAGTCTAATACACTGCTGCCTGAACAGTCCTAGTTGTCACACAAATTTGGTTTTATTTAACATTATGGCCTCGTCTTAACATTTAACACCTTATAAACTAGCACTTGATGCAGTACATTCTATTATTCTGTATTTTCTATATTGTGCTTCAACACTTAATTGTGTGCACAATTTATTGAGGTCACAAGATATTAATTCAAGGTCAAGTAGTAGGACTTCAGTTTGATTATGTGATAACTGGAGATCACATGTGATTTCAGACTGTAACACTGAACCTTTACCTGATTATTTTTCACATGATCACATATTAGTCACATTATCGTGTGAAATTTTTTCAGTTTTTCAAACTGACTCTTGTAACTTCAAACCTCTCTCATAAATTCTGTTGGGGTTGCAGAATAATTTATACTAGCTAGTGACTAACGTGTAGGAACATTCAGCTTCAACCATGTAATAGGATCAGATAAAAACTGTATAGTCATCACCAGAAACAAATCCAGCTCACATTTCTCCTTATCCTGTGATGCAGAAAAAAAAATGATAATGATGGACCCCTATTAAAGACGCTATTACAGAAACTCGTTTCACATAACATTAAGGATTTAAATGTTATCTACAAAGGGCCAGCGTGGCTTCAGGTTTTCATTTTAGGTAAACAGGAACCAAAACAAATTGTTGTTTGCAGACCAAAATCAATTAATTAAGCAACTGGAATTGAGTGTGGCTTCTGATTGGCCGCAGACTTTCCCTTTGCGGATAACATTAACACAACAGTACGGTATTTACAGTACTGTACAGTATTTTACTGTTCATGTCATAGCAAAACATTTTCATTTAACATTGGTTAGGATGATTTAGATGTTTATATTGAATTTCAAAAGGCTAAGAGCATCAGTCTAACAATGGGTAGGGTATGTGATGCTAACACAGATTCACAGGAGAGAGAGCATTAAAGAGACCACTGTTTTTTTTGACATGTTAACTGGGCACGGGGGTCAATTTTTGGTAAACAATTTCAATCCCTGACAAATTCTCTGAAGACCACGGTGCTCAGAAGGTAATAATCAGAAGGTATTAAAGGAAACTACGGTTCTGGCTTACTACATCTTTTTAAAATCTAATAGGATAAGATATACTTCATGATCATGAGTGACGAAATCAGGACAACCCCCGTGTTAATGAATATGTGCTGAATATCATACAGATGCCACAGTGTTCTGAGATCTAAGCCTGAAAGGTCAATGTGTGTGTCAGGTAATCAGGTTACGGAGGTGTTGTCTTGTTGCTGGTGCCTTTTAAAAAATACATGGTTATGTGATAGCAGTGACCTGATGCAGGTCTGCTACTTAACACATGCCTTTAGCAAAGCCCATACTGAACAATGAGCAGTTGGATTACTTGAAGAGTGTTTCATAATACACATGCATGGAAAAGGTATTTAATCTGTGTACTCACAAAACCACCCACGTTTAATAAGCACAGGTTCAGTGAATCTGCCCTGTAAAGTCTGTATATCCATTTTAAATGCATTTCCGCTGTGTCTCAAATAAACAATGAGGAAACAACAAGAGAAATGTCAAACATCTGACATCACCAGCCCTATAGATCTGTCAGCGTCGTCTAGCAGAGAGACACTTCTTTCCTAACTCCCAATAAACATCACTGTCTGCTGTCAAAACACTGAATCAGCAGTCTCCAATTAAGCAGGAGCAAATCTGAAGCAGACACGCGACAGGCGTGCTCTTCCATACACTCTATTTGCACTATGCCTTTTGTGTTTGGCCTTTCATCACACAGCAATAGACAGAGCAAACCATCGAACCAGCTGCAGGTTAAATCCTAGTGCTCAAACCTTGTCCTCATCCATTGAACTAAAATCAGGGTCTTCTATCCATACACTGAGCAGGAAGTCAAACACACGACCAATATCAGCTTTCATACATTGGAGAAATGTTGGATTAAGGCTTTGTGTAAAAAAGAACCCACAACCCATGCAATCACGGTTGCCTTTTTAATATTTTCATGGCATGACATGTTTAAATAACCACCGTCTGAGAGAACTATTGTGAGTCAGTGTGTTCTGTATGATCTATCATGCTAACATGTATTGAATACTGAATGTCAAAAAAGCAGACATAATCCAATCATTAATAATATATACACCCGTTGACCCCAGAGAGTTCAGTGAAATGATTAACATGATTTTTTGGGTTTTTGTGATTCCTCTCTAGAGCTTTCGAGAAACGTGTCCTGCTCGAGTGCATGTCAAATTGCTAATCTTGTATATTGTAATCCTATTAGCACACGCTCAGGCACTGTGCTTAATACAAGCTTTACAAAGAGATCTCTCCATGCTGCTGTCCTTTCATACACTTCAGTCTCAATATCATGGCTTGCTAGACTCTTTTGTGTATGTATCATTCCAAAAGAATCTCTGTGATCAAAGAGCAGAGAGGGATAGTGACTAATCCAGAGCTGATTGAGGCCATTTGTAGACGGCAGACTGTGGCAGGACGCTCAACCATGACAGCGAATCAAATGGAAGACGTCATTCAGAGATGGGTGAGTGAACAGCAAGTCATGTGACTGAAAGAGTATTTGTATTCCTTAGATGGATAAAAAACTGTTCAATTTAAAATTACATGGGGTTAGAATTACACTGGTCACACTTTACACTATGACAAGAAACTGGTAATTATTAGTAAATTAATAAGGGAGTAGTTAGTATGTAATACTGAATTTGACAGTAACCAGTATTTTTTGTAACATACCAAATTCAGATTTCAGTAGTAGTTGAATCCATAAGGCAACAATTACTCAGATGTTAATATTTAATGATATGTTCAAGTAATAGTTGGTGCATACTTTGTTTTACAAGTTGTAAATGTAAGACAGAAACATCTATTGTTTCAGTATTTACACAATCATCATTAGCATACAAAAATAGCAAAAATAGGTATGTAACTAGAAAGCCCTCTGTAATAATGTGGTGAAATAAATTCTTCTAGAAAAACTATTCTTATCTTTTTGATATTCAGACCACAAAGAGATATAATCAAAATTACCAGGTACTGTACATATACAAGAAAACCCTTTTTGATACAATGGAAGGAATTGTAGGACTGTCAAAAAATAAACATAACCGAGAAATGCAACTACATCGGCTAGTAAGTCTTATTTAATATAATGGAAATGGTGGTTGTAAAATTTTGTGTATATTGTACATGGTGTCTTTTCCGGGAAATTATTGCCCTATGGCACCAAGCACTATAAAGACCATCCAATGACTGCTACAATTATCACATAGAGGTTCAACTCAACCACTGAACACAAAACAAGTTCAGAAAACATTGTGATCTCATGTTGAATTATTTATTAAGTTGAATTAATTATTTGTTCAGTGTTGGCCCCCTTCCTGATTTTTTATTTTTTTTTTGCACGTTTGTCACACTTTAATGTTTTAGATCAAACAATTTTAAATATTAGTCAAAGATAACATAAGTAAACACAACACGCAGTTTTTAAATGAAGGCTTTTATTATTAAGGGAGAACAAAATCCAAACCTACATGGCCCTGTGTGAATAAGTGTTTGATTGCAGTTCTTGCTGCTAATTGTGGCCCAGCCAGTTATTAGGTTTAGGGGGCAAACACTTTTTCACACCACTGTATGTGAATCCTTGAGTAGAAACCTGCTCATTTACACGTAAGTTGATATGTACAAGAATATCCAGTACTATATATGGTATTTACATGAAAATTATTGTAATTACCCCATGCTTACATATTACTTAAAACAAATGTCCCTATGACATACTAGCTACTCGCTACATCATTTTATGTTATTACTAGCTAATCGCTATGCTTTTTATTATTAATTATCCCTTTACTTTCTGTACTGTAAAATAAAGTGCTATCACTAGATTTATTATTCCATCTCATAAACGGTATTAGGATTATAATGCACACATTCACTTTAGAGTTATAATGTACATTAATACAGTGTTAGGGTATACTATGACTACAAATTCAGAAAATACCGAGAAATGTGCATCGCTTTACGCAAAACGTTGTGCAAATTAAATTGTTTGAATAATAAGAATATTATTATTAATTGTGTTTCAGCGAAATACCCAGGGAAAAGATGTGAAAGCAGAAGATCATGAACTCTTTGTGAACGTTGGACAAATGTGCATTGCTCAGGGTGACAGTGCACAACTGCTGGATTTTATCAGCGAGGAAAAAAATCAGGTGAATGTGGAAGTATTTCTGCTCATTGCAATGCTGACATGCTTCTGCAAAAGTGTTGCTTAAAAAGATTTGTGATTATGTTCCACGTAGTGTTTCACTTGCAAATCATACATTTCATTTTCTATGCTTACAAACAACAGATTTTATAAATGCTCACCTTAACTGCCCCACATCTAATTGAGAAGAATGAAAAAGGAAACAATAAGGAAGCTTTCAATTTCAAATCCCATAGACATAAGCAGTTACTGCAACAGTCACAACTCTGCCATCATTCTGTCCCACAGAGGACCGTGAACCCCAGGAAGTAGCTGTTCCTACAAAACCATCACTTTTCCCTAATTCCTAACTGACTTGCCTGCTCACCCCTTGGGTGTAAAAATGTAGTTTGGAGGAAAAATCAGTCAGATTTCTCGCTCCACTAGTAGCCCTTAGAAGCAGTGCTCCATTAAGTGCTTCTGCTTCTCCTGTCCCTTTCACTATTTCCTTTCCTGCAGAGCCTCAGGAGCATGTGTGTTTTAAACCAGATCTTAAAAGTCCATTCAATAGATCAGGGTCTGTGTAGATTAGAAAATAAAATCAGTGTCAGATATTAAGGTATAATAATAACAACAGGAAACATGCTTTTTTCATGCATGTACAGTACAAAGGGAAGTGAAATGTAACATTTCTTCTTCAGAAAGCGAAAATCTCTGCACAAGGTGCATCAAACCGTTTCAACTTAGGTTCAGTAAGAAATAAAACACTTAACTCATGTGCTGTTAGAACTGCAAATGTTGTTGTGGTGCAGCATGACATTAAATGGAGTTTACTGTTACCAACCAAAGTGAAGTGTTTTATTTCTCTTTTACCTCAACATGTTTTAAAATGTTTTGTTTCTAGTTAGCATATTGTACGTTTAATTTCTTGGAACATCACTGAGAATGTCAAGTTGCTATTACTTATGTTGTAGCAATTATAAACATTTATTAGTCCTCACATGTTTCTTTCTTTTCTCTGTCTCTCTTCTAAGTTAAGAAGGCAAAAAAAATCTTGTCTTGTACATAAGAAACCAGAAGGCGTTAACTGCTTTGAAGACTTTCCTGTGGTGGAAAATTTGGTGACTGTTAAAACTGACAATGAAGACCCCTTCCATTAATGTTAACCATCTCCATACAGAAAGTTTCACCTTATGATGAGACATTTGTCTTTGTTAAATAACAAACTGACTATACTATACTATATATACTAATACTATAAAAACAATCATGTATTAGAACAAACATTACTCTTAATAATTAACTTATTTGAATCACAGCAGGCACTAGAGTGTAAGTTACAGATAAATTGACCGAATAGAAATAGAAAATCTGACCGAAAAGAGAGATCTGTGAGAGTTGTGAGAGCTGTGTTATAAAATGTCAAAAATATTTAGTTACATATCAGTTAAGTGGTTTATTTTTATTCAGGACATAGTGAAATCTATGGGTAGTGGTCTCATAGGGCCACTGATTAAGGATATGGTGAAGAAAGAGAGGGATTCTGTACACTGTCAGGCTGTGATCACACACATCATACAGGTAAGTATATAATCCATAAAATATATAATCAAACATGACTGAGTTAAAGAGAGTTTGAAAACAATGTTTGCCCTCTGTAGATTTGCAATGCAGACGAACTCCTGGATGTCTTGCTCAAGCAAGTGGAAGAAACTGATCCTGTTGTGATTGCAGACACCATCACTCTGCTCATGCAACAGATTCAACCAGGTAATCAAGCACCTGCTGTAGCTTGTTGTCAGCACTTACAGCTCAAATGAGACAATTGGAGCTGATAACTTTAGCAATAATTAAAAACATAACTGCATGCAGGTTTCCCAACACCACAGATTAATATAGTTGAACTATTAACACTTTGAACTATAAACACCTGTTATTCATAACTGTCTTACAATGACTAGCCAAAAGAGCATGAACTTGACCACTTCAAAACACGTACACAGGAAATTGTAGAATGTGTCTCCCCCTGCAGTCTCCAGAAGTAATTACAGTACTGATTTGTCTACTACCCCCCCATCCCACCCCCCCAATACACACAGTGCTGATGAGGCTTGGTGATTCAAAGCCTGCCTTGTTGAGCCTGGCCCTGGATGCTCTGCACAAACAGATCTCAAAGCTACCGGTACCATACACGCACAAACAGGAAGTGGAAGACGTGCACGGTCTCTGTCGCTGCTGCACTGCTCTGCTGACCTTTGTGCAGCCATTTGTGCAGGAAGTCAAAAGTCAAGAGGCAAAGAGTCCGATGGCAAGCACGTATCATTCGAGAATGAGGACTGTGCTTCACAAATTGTATGTTTATTCTATAACTTTGCAATTATTCAGAGTAGTATTAAAAACATCCATTATTACAGAGATTATAGAGAATGTGTTTGGCTACCTTGACCTTGCTTCTTTCTCTTATTTTGTTCACTTTGAATGACACGAGTTACTAGTATTCGTATTCAAAGTCTTAATTGTGTCCTTGTATGCATTTTGCTTGAAGCTGCATGGAAAGTCTAAGGGAACCACTCCTTGGAGCTCAACTTGATCGGGAGACTCACAAGTCTCACAATTCTCCCCTCTGGAACTTTGCCACAGAGATCATGGTGAGCTACACAAGCTTCCTTCCACATTAAAATAACGTAAATGTGCTTTCAACATTCTCATTTATGCTTCATTTTAGAGCACTCTATCAGCTATCCAGGAGCCTCTGCCCAATCTCCTGCTCTACTATCCCTTGAGAGGGAAGGAAGACAAGAGAGTTGTGCAAGATGACAGTCAGTTGCCTGAATCAAGGGCTTGCCTGGCCTACTTGCTCTTTGTCCAGCTTATTGCCATTGAGCTGTTTCCTGCTGTCTTCAGGTAGGATGCAATTATAAAGGTTTGCTTTTTGTCTTTTTTATTTTTGCCAAAAACTGTACCAAGTCTTTATCAAACTTGTTAACATAGGATGCAAATTGGCCTTCTGAGTTTTTAAAATAATTTAAAGCAATTTCATATAAAACAAAACAAAAGAGAAATACAAGTATATCCTGTGCTAGCTATTAGACAGTCATTTTCAAACCCCAGCAAAATTCTACCAAAATCAATGAACATATTTTCAGGCAGAATGGATAGGTATGACATATTGTCTAAAACTTTTTGAAACTCATATAACATATAATTTTCTCATATAACATTTCATTTCACAATTTTAGCCCAGTGTTTATCCTGCAGTGTAACATGGAGTACATCAACATTTTACTGCGCAGGTAATTTAACAACATTTTTTTTCTCTCTCTATAAGTAACAGTAGCCTGTCTTATATTACAATAAAATAACACCACTTTTTTTCACAGAAAAGATGAACCATGGATCTTGAAAGGTTTGGTAAGATGAGGTTATGCTCCAGCATGTCATGTGATAATGCCTGTAATCAGTGATCAGTGAGTTTATTATGCCTCTTACTGGGACTCTGTCTCTTTAGGACTTGTATGTTAAAAGCTTGGACAGAGTTCTGGACCACAGTCTTCCAGTAGGGTTGCTGGAGCAGAAGATGTTTCACACAGTTACACAAGTAAGACAATCACTAGACAGCCAGTCAATACACAAATGTTCTGAAGTGTTACACTGGGTTGTCAGGTACAAATACCATCTAGGAGCATTTTCCAAGTATACAATTACTGCTTCGGAAAACTGCTGATTTGATCATTCAGGTGGTGGACTATTCTTGGTATAGTTGTGTGAGCATATCAGGCAGAGCAGTACTGCTGGGGTTTTAAATGAAAAGTGTTAACTTGTAGATTTTTTTTTTCGATGCTCAATTAGAATAAATCAGACTCAGTTCTCATTTTCAGTGTAAATGCTTTATCTGGATACTTTTGCTTGATGAAAATGTTCCAACTTTGCACTACTGCTTAATAATGAACACAAAGCAGAGAACTATTCACTTTGAATTTCTCATCAGGAATAAATAAATGTGTATCTGATCTCATTTCTTCTCGTTACCACCAAAAAGTTGAATATTTTCTGATAACAGGAAATGCCAAAATGTGTATTCCTCTTATTCCACAGCAACTTGTCAACAAATACAATTCTGAACTTATTAATGAATTACATGTCTTTCATTTAATGTTATTAAACATACAAAATACACAATAGTTCATTCCGTATAACTTGCCAACTATAAACAGTTGTTCCTTCATCAGCTTCTCTTATTAAAAAGACATTAAAAAACCCAACAAGGACAACTACAATAACAACAATACAATTTCTCATGTTAACGAGAAACCTGAAGGTGTAAAGATCTGGTCTGAAAACTTTCCCATGGTGGAAAACTTACTGACGGTTACAAAGTGCTGACAGCCAAGATTCCTTCATTCTATAAATATTAGATTAAACCTCCCCTTACAGAAGCCTTCACTCTATCAACGATTAGACGTCTTTAAAAAAGGTCCTAACACACTAAATGTTGTGTTGCTGTATATTTTTGCTTGGTGGACTGTTTATAAACCCAACTCACTTTAAATAAGTAATTGTAATTATTAATATTTTTGCTTTTCATGATACAGAACCTAATTCACATCATGACCGACTGTCCTATCCAGCATTTGGTAAGTGTGGTGTAATCAATAGTTATTATATATTTCAATAAATGTATAATTGAAAACAATGAAATACAATTTTATGATAATTCCTCACCTTTTTCAGAGAGTAAAAGCTCTAGTGGTGTTTCAGCTTTTTATAGAGAAACTCAGTTGGGAAGCGAAGCATAAATTCTTCAGGTATCTCAGTGATACTTTCTCAATATATTGTATATTGTCATAGAGTAAGATAATATATAACAGATTTTATACGGCTGGTTAATAATGCACTTCATACACTAACAGGTGCATAATGAAAACCAGTCAGCACGCAGGAGTGGAAAGTGTCATTCTCACAAACATCAAAAATCAAGTGGAGAACTCAAGCAAGGTCAGATGCAGGTCATGTTCAATGATTCACATTACAAGCCACAATTGTAACTACAATTATCAAAGTGAAACTTGAAAAGTGAAACACTTTTTTGTACCTCTTTTGCACTGACACTTTAAATCTGGACTGTCACTTTAATTCTGGACTTGCACAGCACAGTGCCACTTTATACACTCTATACACACCATACTACACATAGACACTTTAAGGACAATCATTAAAAACCATACGCATTTATGTATATGTTTTTTTGTATATGCATATTTTTTTTCCACATGTATTTTTCATATTTTCATAATTTATAGTTTTTATATAGTTTATCATTTTTATTTATCTATCTCCTTTTGGTTTATTTATTTATTTTTAAATCCCTAATTGCATTCCTTTTATGCTTAAATACCAGACAGATGCAAAAAGCATTTCACTGCATGTCGTACCCGGTATGTATGTGTATGTGACTGAAATGTGAAAATTTGATTTGATTTGACTTTAATGCTTATTATTGTGGCTGCAAAAATATTTTAAATCTCAGATTTTATAATGGTCTGTGTTATCTGGTTAAAAATAATCATCATTTGAAACTCACGTCCACATGTTAGTGCATACACCAGAAAGTTAGTGCTGCTACTAAAGACATTAATACAGATTACAGATCACTGTTTTGTTTTAAAACAAAAACCAAATAATGCTAGATACATTGCATGACTTGGGTTCCTCTTACTCATATTATTTTTAACAGGAGAAAATGATATTGTTTCTGCTCTTTCTCTACCGAGATCTAACTTGTGTTTGTAGTCAGATGGACAGATGGGCAGCTGGTTTAAGGGGACATTACTGCTAGCGCTCCTGAGGAACACGCTGAGCTTACCTCAAGGCCCAGAGACGGACTTATTGCATGGGATGGACAGGTGGGCAGGTTACTGCTTGTGCCCTAAATACTTGTTTCATTCATTCCAAAAAATCAACTCTCACTACAATACATGTTTATTTTATGTGCATATAATCTGATGTGTGGAGACCTTTACGTTTTAAACCTCAGATTTGATATTTCACAAGATACACGAGATAATTGAATTCAGCCTCTGATTGATATGTGACAGACTTTGATCTGATTCAGTGGTAGACACCTGTAAAGTCGCCACTGATAATGATGTAGATAAGAATTATTTTAAGCATTAGAGCCTATGATAATAGATGCTAGCCTATTGAATTATTCAGAATTATTTTAAAATTCTGATTCCTCCCCCTTTTCAGTTATCTGTGCTGACCCTGGCCCCAACCATAAACTTTTTGCTCTATACTTACAAGTAAATCCGTGTGAACTGTTACAAAGTCATGAAATGAGTCATGTTCATGTCTAAAGAGGGCTGTGCAGGCAATAAAATGTCTGACATGTCCTAGTGGCTGTGTTATATCTTGTAATTAATCACTTTCACTGTTCCCTAACATGTGGGGTTTACAAAGAAGTTAGGTTATAATTAGGTTATAATTACTGAATAGATCTAATGTAAAATATCTGAGCTGATATGCTAATCTGTAAAAACGTAAGCCTAAATTGGAACACACAATCCATATATGCCACCTGCCTCTGCCTTGAGAAATGTTTTATTCAAATGATATCATTCAGCCTTGACAATTATTTATTGATGATTCTAGGAAAATACCCATGATCCTACAGCACACAGCATATGGCAGGCAGGTGGATGCTGTAGGGCAGATACTGTGTCCTTCATAAAAAAAAGACCAGAATGAGTGATTGACATAAACTGCTCTGGATGAGCAACATGTGAACTGAAACATGTGATTTAAAAATAATTTTTACTGAGCACTACAGGTTTGATATGTCATGCATTCTGAGGTTCTTTTCTGCTCACCATTGTCACACCATTCAATGAATAATCTAGAAACTGTTGTACATGATTTTCCCATGAAATCATCAAGTCACAGAGACTGTACTTTTCCACATTCTGATGTTTGATGTGAACATTAACTGAAGCTCTTTACGTGTATTTGCATTATAAGATGAGCAGATATGCAGGTGCTCCTATTAAAGTGACTGATGAGTATATATGTATATTTCCATCTTTTTATATTGTAGGGTCATGGTGTCTCTAAATCTTCTGAGATATCTTCTCATCAGAGAGAGAAGCAAATCTGTAAGTCTGTAAGTCTGTCTTTTAATGGAACAGATGAAGCTCTATGAATGGGATGCCCAATGTATTTGTTTTTTTTTTTTTCAGACAGGTATTTGGACAGAGCTTTGTGACATTGCTGAGAGCTACATAAAAATACTGCGTGTGTGTCTCACCATGTCAAAATCATACTATGGGTCAGAACTAAAGAGACTGCATGAGGACAAAAAGGTCATAGTAAGGGGTAAGTGGTTTTCATTTTTAACTGATGATAAATCATTTTAACTGTTGGCAAAAGAGCTTTGCATCTATTATTGTTGGCAATGTCATTTAAAAAAGCATATCCAGGTATTATTATTCTACTTTATTACTTTATATAAGAACATCTTAACATTTTTTATCTCTAGAACTGAAAGAGGCCTCAGGAAACAAATCAATTCAACGTATGATTGTGAAAAACAAAGCTCTAGCTGGAATGCCCTGTGAGGCACAGGAGAAGGTAAATCCTCTCTCTCCTCATATCCTTACTACAGTGAGTCAGTGAGTGTCAACATAAAAATGGACCTGTTTTGTCATTTCAGGTACTACAGTGTGCACTTGTTACATATGATCTGATGGAGAGTCTTGTCATCCGAATAGAGGAGATCCTAGACGAGAGAGTGTGATGTTGTCCAAGCCGTGTTTGCTTTTTCCTTTGCTGAGTTGACTTGTAATATTAAAAGCAGTATTAGGTGTGAGCAATAGGTACTGCATGTTAAATATGCATTAAACCTTCTAGAAAAAAAAATCTCTATTCAAGAATACGTTGTTTACTTAGACCGAGGAAAACACATATACATTGCAGAATACTGTCAGTGTGCTGTTCATAGAAAATCTTCGTAGATGCTGTAATAGAAAACATTCTGGAGGCAGCAGTTATTCTTAACTTTTAGGTAAGCTATTCAAAAAGCAGACTAGAACATAAAGGTGATTACTAACTGTTGTGTGTGTTGATGTAGAAGTGTGGCTGCATGACTAGTGTTTGTGTACTTTGTGCTTTTATATTTAAATATGACTCTGAACTCTGACTGTAAGACTGTAAAATGGAAATTAAAAGTGGAAATTAAATGACCTTAAAAACGTCCAATTTCTTTAAAGTTTCATGGCTGTGTTTGATGATCTGAGCTCGAGCTAAATGCATCCGCTCCTGCACTCTGTCCTTGTGTGGTCTACTGGTGGCCTGCAATATATAACTGCACTGTGACATTTAATAACCTTATAATAAAACTAGGTGATTGCATGAAAAATACATGTATAGTTGCAAAAAAAATTTTTTTAATCGCTCATAAAATGTGATAATAAAAACAAGCAATCTGCTTAAACTAATAATACAAAAAATAGATGTTTTGTAGTGTTACTGAACACAAGAGCATCAAATATCTCCACCAAATATTTGCTACAACTGCTGATCAAACCTGCACAACTCTAAATAGGAATGTTTATGCTGTTTCTCCCTAAGATGTTTCATCACTATTCATCACTGTATCTCTAGTCTTTGTATAAAACAGCCATATTCACCATACAAGTTGGTTTTATGCTCTGGCCATTTAAAAACACAAAATGTCTTCTTTTTCAACCAATCTGATGTTGATTTGTATAAATATGCATGTCGGCTTTATGACTTCATGTCACAGATGAACAGATTTGTGACCACCCTGACATTTTATGAGCAATCAATTCATTAATCCAGATAATTTTCTAAGGTTTGCAAACTTTTTTATGCAACTATATGTCTGTTTCACAAATCAAATAGAACACTGTACAAACATAATACTAAATTATCATAATTCTTAATTATATCAAACATCACACGGTATAATTAAAAGTATAATAAAGTGATAAAGGATGCAAGTAAATACGATTATATGTTCTGCTACTTACTTTAGCGATGGTCATCATTCCCTTGACAGTGTCCACATTACTATGGACAGGTAAGATTTTGAGGTTACTGCCAAAGAACCTGGTAGAGAAATCAAAATACAGCTTATGAGATGTAAGTTCAATATTTTTAACAACTCATTTATTCATGTTTAAAAAAAACTCAGCAGTGCATCAACCAAGTGGAGCACCAGATTTTTAAAGCACAGTTTTTTCTTTTTGTACCTGTTCTGCACTGCAGACACAATTTTCAATTCTCTTGCACCATACGCTGGCGCCTGGAGCAAAAGAAAGCTGTTTCTGTGGACCTGGAGGAATTTTTCAATCCTTTTAAAGAATTCTTCACACTCAGTTTCAGGAAACTCCTCACTTGTGATCAACAAGAATGCCACACCTGGACATGAGATTCAAATCACACTAATCTGAAGTAAAGGTACAGAAAAGCAGATATACCGGTTGTGATTTTAACCATTCCAAAAAAACAAAACAACAACAAATTAATAAAATACTCTTTACACATCCCTAGGGGTCTCAGACCCTCAAATTATTTTACCCTAAACAAATAATCTTTATGTCTGTTTACCAATTATAAGAAATTAGATATTTTACTGAACTGAGAAAAGAGTATAAAATTGTTGGGGAATTTCTCTGTGATGATTGCACACACATACACATTTACGGCATTTGGCATACGGCCTTAACCAGAGCAATGTACAAAAGTGCTGTCAAGTCTCTATCAAAGAATACATTAACACTCGTTCGCTAGGTTACAGACTTAGGATACCATCAACTTAAAACTGTTCAGTTTTTTTTAATATACACATAACAAAAAGGAAAAAAGAGCTAGTTCAAGTGTTTCAGGAAGAGGTAGGTCTTCAACTGTCATTTAAAGATGTGACCAGTGACTCAGCTTTTTGGACATCTAAGATGTTCATTCCACCGCTGCGATGCCAAAATAGGTGGTGGGACTGAGTGGTAGATGGTGGGACTGAGTGGTAGATGGTGGGACTGAGTGGTAGATTGTGGGACTGAGTGGTAGATGGTGGGACCGAGGGGTAGATGGTGGGACTGAGGGGTAGATGGTGGGACTGAGCTGTAAATGGTGGGACTGAGTGGTAGATGGTGGGACTGAGTGGTAGATGGTGGGACTGAGCTGTAGATGGTGGGACTGAGTGGTAGATGGTGGGACTGAGCTGTAGATGGTGGGACTGAGGGATAGATGGTGGGACTGAGCTGTAGATGGTGGGATTGAGTGGTAGATGGTGGGACTGAGTGGTAGATGGTGGGACTGAGTGGTAGATGGTGGGACTGAGCTGTAGATGGTGGGACTGAGGGATAGATGGTGGGACTGAGTGGTAGATGGTGGGACTGAGCTGTAGATGGTGGGACTGAGGGATAGATGGTGGGACTGAGTGGTAGATGGTGGGACTGAGTGGTAGATGGTGGGACTGAGGGGTAGATGGTGGGACTGAGGGGTAGATCTGACTGAGCGAGGTGCAGTGTAAGGAGTGATAAGTTCTCTAAGAGAGAGCTGGTCCATTTTTGTAGGCTTTGTAGGCAAGTATCAGTGTTTTGAATATGACATATGCAACTTCCGGAAGTCAGTGATGGAGCACAGCAGTGAGGTGTGTGTGAGAACTTAGGCAGGTTGAAAACAATTCATGCAGCTACATTTTGGATCATTTGCAAAGGACGAATTCTGTTCAAAGGTATAGTTGCAGTAGTCAGTCTTGAGATGACAAGAGACTGAACAAGTACATGTGCAGCCTGTGTGGACAATAATGGCCAAATCCTTCTGATATTGTAGATAAAACGCGACATGAGCGTTTCACATTTGCAACATGCGAGGACACACATTACAGAAGGGTAGGATAGACATCCGGCTGGAAAAACATTTAGTAGAGATGATTCGGTATGGGGGGGCACGGTGGCTTAGTGGTTAGCACGTTCGCCTCACACCTCCAGGGTTGGGGGTTCGATTCCCGCCTCCGCCTTGTGTGTGTGGAGTTTGCATGTTCTCCCTGTGCCTCGGGGGTTTCCTCCGGGTACTCCCCTGGTCTAAAGACATGCATGGTAGGTTGATTGGCATCTCTGGAAAATTGTCCGTAGTGTGTGATTGCGTGAGTGAATGAGAGTGTGTGCCCTGCGATGGGTTGGCACTCCGTCCAGGGTGTATCCTGCCTTGATGCCTGATGACGCCTGAGATAGGCACAGGCTCCCCGTGACCCGAGGTAGTTCGGATAAGCGGTAGAAAATGAGTGAGTGAGAGATTCGGTATGGTGATTGTACAGTAAGTGTAAAACACTGCCACTCGTCTAACTTACAGGTCAGTACTGTAGGTCTCAAGTCTGGTTTATTTAGTCAAATTATATCCCTGTTTCAAGCCTAAGCTCGGGGCTGTATTGTGTATTACACAGTCACCCTGTATCTAAATGGGATCCCTTCATTATTCTCAAAAAACATGAGTGACTTTAGGTGCAATGACTCTTTAAAAGGTGTGAATGTGCCTGGTGTATTGGGGTGAGTTGGAGTGTATTGGGGTGAGTAAGGTGTATTAGGGTGTATTAGGGTGTATTGGGGTGAGTATTAGGGTGTATTGGGGTGTATTTGGGTGAGTTGGGGTGAGTTTAATTTTACCTGAGAGAGGAAAGACAAGTGTACCGGGTTCAATACTGTCTGAATAACGAAGTAGATGTTCTTGTGCTAAAAGCAGCACTGTAATTTCCTTATTCTGTCAAGACAACAAAAATAATTAAGGTTAAGTGTAACGTTAATCTTAAATAGAGGCTAAACTCTAGAAGACTAGCTAACTAGTTAGCTAAAAGCTAAAGAAAAAGGTTCAAGCTATTCACCTGAAGGGACGTGCTGACAATAACAGTTGTTTTCCACGAAGTATTCGTGTTGTTATTTGCCATTTAAACCGATAAAAGCACCTGGAGATAAGACGATATTTCACAAACTAATCCCTGCTAATATTCAGGATACAGTGGCATCTAAAGTTGATGAAAAATCAGTAATATTTTCGTCGCAGATAAAACATTACAATGCAAACAGGTTTAACAGTGGAGAAAACTCCTGAGTAATAAATCCACCAAGGGTTAAATCACATTTAATAAACCATTTGACATCTAACATCCAGAAGGAGAGTAAATCTGAGACGATATGAACGCTTTCGATGATCAGGCTGTGTTTCTTGTAAACACGGCACAATGGCGCCATCTGTCGGTGAACGAAAAACTCACTCAACATTTCGCACTCTGATCGTGTGATTTCTTTATTATTTAATTATTTCCCAAACACGCTATATATGCCCTAACATCGTGTTAACAACATTACATTTTATAATTTCACTACAATAAATCAATACGAAGTGTAGTGTTTCCTACTTCACAAAAACAGTTTTTCAGCATTCAGCGTGAGACTCACGCAATTGACCCGATTCTCACGCTCTCACGCCACACCCCCATATTCTCACGCAGACTCGTGCAGCAGTGAGGGAAAAAAATCGCGCCGCATGATCTCGCAAAGCAACGCGCAGAGAGACCAGACAGACAGTGTAGTGAGTTTTTTGTGACAATTGTGAGGGAAATACACAATTTATTCCCATAAACTGTGTAGTCAGCCGTTCTCCCTCCCATCTGCACCGTGTGAATTGTGAACGCAGGCAGGTCAGTGAGTTACAGAGCGCTCCGTGTCTCCATCCAGTTTAGACTAGTAACTAATAGGCCTATGCTGTTATATAGTTTATATAGAGTTAAATTAGCATTAGCATAGTTGTTTTGTTTTGCAGCACTGAGCAGTTATTTTACGTAACTTTATCATAAAAAACAGTACAAAAGCATTTCCAGATGACAAATATCTGGACATGCCTAGTAGTTAATGTTAATTATTGTTTTCTAAGAACAGAATGTCAAGTCAACGACATCCCATATTAAAATGATTTTATTTATATCAATAACAACTCATCCATCATGTCCAGATATTTGACTGGTGGTGGTGTCAGTATGGATAAATCTGATTTTTCTGATATAGGATGTTATCTAAAGTGTCAGGCTTCAAGCGGGAGCTGCATCCCAATTAATGATTAAGGCTGCAAAATCAGCCACCAGCACTTACAATAGCGCACATGTTAATCTGTGAACATGTTAATCACATGTTAATCCTCACTCTCACTCATTTTCTACCGCTTATCCGAACTACCTCGGGTCACGGGGAGCCTGTGCCTATCTCAGGCGTCATCGGGCATCAAGGCAGGATACACACTGGACGGAGTGCCAACCCATCGCAGGGCACACACACACACACACACTCTCATTCACTCGCACAATCGGGACAATTTTCCAGAGATGCCAATCAACCTACCATGCATGTCTTTGGACCGGGGGAGGAAACCGGAGTACACGGAGGAAACCCCCGAGGCACGGGGAGAACATGCAAACTCCACACACACAAGGTGGGAATCGAACCCCGACCCTGGAGGTGTGAGGCGAACGTGCTAACCACTAAGCCACCGTGCCCCCCCACATGTTAATCCTATTTCTGTAAAATGTTTGTGAAAATTAAATGTAATGTAAATCTCCCAAGAAATTCTGTACATATACCAAATACTTTGACAATCAATATATACTTAATACACTTCTGCTAATGTAAGGATTTTATGTTTGTATTGTTTTTCCACACCAAGCCACGCCCATTCACAAGCCCCTCCCCGTAACCAAAGCCCCGCCCCCAAAACATCACTCTAAAAGCTGAACTCAAAAGTTGGCAGCCCTACTATAAGTATAGTATTGTGTTGTATAAAATGTTTTGAGTAAATCAGATTTATGAAATAAATATAACTCGTTGTTTTACGACGTAAAAAAAACAACAACAGAGGGAAACGACCTTAAATGTATATTACTACTAATCCTATTACTACTAATGTTGTTACCGGAAGTGACGTTTCTCCCTAGTTACTGCGAGTCCTCCGGTATCCCACAATGCCTTGCTTCCTTCTCTGACCTTTCAGCGATTTCCGCTGCCTGCTAAAGTCGGTTGTGTGTTGTATGGTGGGACCGATGGCCGCGTCAAAGCCCATCGAACCTGTGAGCGGGTCCGGGCTGCCCCGGTGGCAGCTGGCGCTGCTGGTCGGGACTCCTGTCGTGCTCGGGGTCGGAGCCGCTTATCTGTGGAGCCGCAGCCGGAGCCGCGGTCAGAAACAGCCGCCTAGTGAACGCAATGAGGAGAGGAAAACTCCCGAAGGCAGCGAACAGGACAACATGGTAACCACTTCCTAGCTCATACATACATACATACATACATACAAACGTGTACTGTGAACTCTGTGCCTGCTTGTATCCTTATATTTGACTTATATAGCTGTGACAAACCCATCGTGTCTTAGCTCACCTAAACTATTAAAGGTCGCGTCCCAAATCGTCGCCTTACTTATATGTAGTGCACTACGTAGGCTGTAGAAGTTCTATTCAGGCAGTTCAGTGCACGTGTACAGGGAGCTGTCCAGGTATTTGAGACCCGCCCAGAGGCACTAGGCCAGACACCCCCCTCAGGCGTCGCTGCTGTGTGCTGCTAAATGCTTTATTATTTCTTTCAACACTCGCTCACTTTGGTGTCGTTTTGGTACTCATTTTGTTTTATAACGTCTATATATTTCACCACAGAAGCCTTCAGGACGTTATGTCTGTAGCTTTAGAATGACAAATGGGACTTTAAGTAGGTTAGCTTGCTAGCTAGCTAGCTAATGAATACAAAGTGAAAGTGACACTCCGGAAAAGACATTCTGTGACATTTGGACATTCTGTGACATTTGGACATTCTGTGACATTTGGACATTCTGTGACATTTTCCCCCACTTCAACTCTTTTTATAGTTTGAAAGTTAGTGTAATGCAGGTGATTTTATTCATGTCCGAGAAGCGGATAAGACACCATGGTGGGTCCTGGATATATTCTATATGTACTGATTTCAAATACATTTCCACACAAGTGCATTACACAGGTTTTAAACTAACTAGATTTGTAAAGTTTGTCACGACAAACTTTGATGTTGGCTTTGACAAAGCAAGTATTCGCAAAGGCCGGTGTTTTTTGGAGGCGGGTGGACTTAAGGATCAGTGTTACGTTTGGAGGCAAGTGGACAGAAAGCTAGGGTGCCAAAACATTTGGAGTGGAGACGAGCATGTGACGTCATCCGACTCCCATGTGACGTCATCCGAATACTCATATTTTCACGTGAAGTCATCAGAATACCCGTGAGGAAGTTCCCCTCATTGTTCTGAGTGTTTTGATATGTCACATGTCCATGTTGTAAAAAATTTTTTGATTTTGCATATTTTGGGGGACAGGGCTGCAAGACAACCGAAAGGACAGTCGGTACACCAATTTAAACACAGAGTTTGGTGTAGATAGTTTGAAAGCTTGCCGAGTTATAAACCTCCAAAGTTTATAATGGGAGTCTATGGGAAAAAAGGCCAATTTGAGACCCGGTACTGGAAGTACCAGTACTCGGATCGCTTAGAAAAGTAATAGCAACAAACTTCAGATCAGGATCTACAACATATCCGAATAATGTGGTCTGAAAGCCCTAGGAGGAGTTACTCTTGATAAATTTTTGTCTAAGCTTAAATAGGAAAACAGAATTTTGGCTTCTACAAAGCCAACATAATTACTGAGGTATACAGTGGACTGTTTATCCAAAAGTCAGGCTTTGGCATCGAGTGATTAATAAAAAAAAACATAAAAGTGAAATGAGCTGCATGTCATGAGCCTTTGTGCCCCAGATATTAGAAGCTGCTCGTCCTTCTCCAATAAAGCCATGTCTGCATTCAAAATATCAAGCCATAAACTTTCTTTGTCTAATCAGGGAATGAAGCCTGGCGTGTAACTTGGAGCAAAATGAAACATCCACACAATAAATAAAATACAGCTATATGTGGGGTAGCTATTGAGTAGACAATAGTATGGATAGTAAATTAGACTGTTATAATAGAAACATTTATAGGTGTTAAAAAGTATGAAGCTTATATTTATGACTAATATTTGCATATAAGAGAGATGTACGTTTAGACAACAGTACCCAGATTCTCCATGGATTATTCTACAGATATACAAACATAACCTAGGATATGTGCTCTGAGTCTGCATTTATATAGAGATAATACAGAATATACGGTGCAGGCAAAAAACAAAAAACCTCCATGACCTAATAGTGTAATGCAGAGTTGAGCAGGGTCATGGTTTTGGAGAAGAAGCTGGTCCTGGTGGGAATACTCCTATATGTGTTTGGGATAGGAGGAGTCTCTGATGATGACAGTGATGTGTGTTCCAGGGCTCTCAAGTGTCACGCATTGATCGTGACAGTCACTCATTTGGGTCTTTTGTCATGCTCTCCCACCACACATTGTATTTGTCACGCAGAAAAATTGACTATTTATCATATATTTAATATGCCGCAGCGCATAGAACCAAGCAGGAACCGGGCAGGAACCAAGCGCGTCTCCCCTGGAGTTCATAGTCGAGCCTGCCACTTATCAGCCAATCATAAAAAGAGGCTACAAAATAGCCAATCAGAAAATAACACTATTGTATCTGGGTAAGATTTAACGCAGCAACCAATGAAAAAAAGCAAATCCTGGAATTGTTCAGCATCATCCTCGTTCACCCACAGAGAAAACCACTGGAGCTGCAAGCATCACTTTGAGCACAGAGTAAGTCATGATCTGGTTTTAATGTTACAACAAATTCAAAACTTGTTTGACACAAACAATGACATTTTGACTGCTGAATGTTTCCCAGATAATCAGCATCAGTTTTTCATGAGTGTCTGTAACTTAGTGAACAGTTTTACAGCCTGTTCACTGACAGCACCTGCTCAGAACAAGTAGTCAAGGCCAGTGCTTCTCAAACTGGGGGCCCTGACATGGTGCCAGGGGGCCCCGGTTTACTAACAACACCTGCTCAGAACAAGCGGCCTTGGTTTTAGTGCTTCCACATTGTAATGCTGATGCCGAGAGGGTAATTTCAATGGTCGGTTTGAACAAAACCTCAACACGAAACAGCTTGTCTCTGGACGGAACATTTTCCTCAATCATGACCCTAAAAATGGCTGGACTTGAGCTGAACTGTTGGGAGCCAATGGGAGTGGAGATGTCACTCTTGCCTGTCTTCAAAACTTGGTGAAGATGTTCAATCTTCTTTGGTGATTAGTAGCTGATATGTTGCACTGTTTTCACCACATTTTATACTGCTTTCCTTTCAGACGCTGTGGAGCTGCTGTATCGCACCGTCACAGAATCAATCATGATAGTCATTTTCGATAGTTGTCCGATACACATTTTTACAAAATGAATTATTTTCCAGGCTTGGAGCTAAGACATGGCTATACATCAAAAACATTACATCTAACATTTTAATTATATAGAACATATCAATATAACATAACATCATTTACAATGTGAATGATTTGGTACATTCTTTAAGAGCTAATCGGCTGCTTCTCACATTACTGATGTTTGCTAACAATAACACATTTCACGCATATTATTATATAGCAGAGAAAGGTACAAAAAAGTTCCACATTTGAGCAGTTGGGACAAAATAAGCAGTTTTTGTCCTTGTACCATGGAAAGGTTCAAGGTTATCCTCTATATAGTATTGCCTCTCTCTGTCTGTTTATTACCAAGACATGTAATCGTTCTAGAAATATGTTATAGTTGTTTTAAATATTCAGTTACACAGACATTTTACTGAGGTGATACGGAAATCCTATCAGGAATCAGTGTGTTACATTGTACGTTGTAGCACGAGAGCGGACAAGCTCCAGCACAAGTGTTTCTTGCTCTCTAAAGGTAAATGTTTAATCTCATGTTACTCAGTGGTCCAAGGTGTAGTAGCACTTTAGTCTCTAATCATTGATCATAATGTAAATAAGTAGTGAACTATTCTGCATAATTTGATTTTCTTAGTTTTTTTTTTTTTTTGGCATTTTTGAGCATTTAAAGAAGTTACTAGATGTTACAGTCCAGAACTTGCTAGAAAGATCCTGCTGTATAATCTCAGGGTGTGAGATCTCTCAGTTGGAGCTGAAGGTCAGTTTGTGTAATTCTGCTTTGTCTCTCTCAGAATATCCAAATATACACACGAGTGAAGTTGTTTTCAAACGACACAATATACGATGCACTATATACTGTACCATCTATTGTATGGATTTTAGAAGGCTAGTATTGTCTCAGATGGAACATTTAAGGTGTTTTTTTTGTTTATTTTTTTTGCTGCAATGCCACTAGCTGTAGCAGAATATGCTGAATTTCCAAATGACTAAGATTTCTTGTTTATTGGAGTGTTCATGGCAGCCTTGGGATTTTTTTCTCCTTCAGCGTCAGCACCCGGTAGCTCAACCCTTCTTCCACTACATGGATATAAACATAAATAGCTTTGAGTGCATGAAGTGTAAATCGTCCAACATACCACACTTTTTCCACATGATTAAGTGCATTATCTGGGTACTTTAAGTGTATTTTTTGTTGCAGTTTTCAATGTGAACACAAAAATTATTGCACCAATAGTTGAGGAACTTTAAAAATGCTAGCTAACATAACAGCTCCTTAAATTCATTAATTTTAGTGTAAGACAAACAAACAGTATATGTCGGGTAGTACTTCCTTAGTGTGCAAAAATAAAAAGATGATGGTTGTTTAATAAACTATGATGGTCCATTTTTGCATCACATCCACAGATGATATTTGAGTCTAGTTAACATCTGTTCTCTCTTGATATGTTTAATTGAACGTGTTGTGCTAGAAGAGAGGCATGCAACAGTATCACACTGAATTTGCTCTACTTTGTCAATATTTCTACATCCTAGCGGATCGTGTCTCGGATGAAATGTACCTTGCAGCAGGTGGTGGTGTTCAGATCGAGTAGCTCGCTCTATAGTGTTGTTAGTGTTGTGCTGCATCACATGTTTATGAAGCATATTGAGTTTAATCAAACTGTATGGCTGCCTTGTATAAGAATTTGGTTCTCCTGCTAATCTCCCACACCAGCTCCAGCTCTGCTATCTTTGTGAACCACTCTGAGCTTGGAAATGTTTTGATGTGATATCACTGCATGTTCAGCTTCATATTGTAATGTTACCTCATGTTCATGCAGAAGAGTTTGTCTGAATGGGATTTTACTGAGACAGCCTGTCTGTTCCAGAGGAAGAAAGCTTAAGTGGTGATGGAGTGGATTTAACTCCTCTCCCCTTACTATTATAACTGGTACCTAATAATTGCACTGGCAAAGTTTATCCGATGATTTTCTCAAGATTTATTTAAATCACACAATCACATCACTCACTGTTAAGACCCTGTGTTAAGTCTAGGGGGTTCTTAGGATCAGCAACGGGCGATTACCAAGCTGGCTGTGGAAAGGATGGAAAAGGCTAATCGGTTCTGTACAACAATTAACCATAAATAACCAACAACAGTAATAACATAGGCGACCACAATACTTGTGTTGATTTTTGTTTACTTTGCTGTACAAGGTAAATGTGAAGCCAAAATCCTAACTAAGCTTCCCTAATGTATCTAGACAGAGAAGTATTCTAATTGCTCACTTCCCTCACACCACCAGTTTAACGACACACCAACCAACGAGTTGACACGACATTCACTCTTTTATTGTTGTGGACCTCTTCCGGGTGCTCTTCCGTACGTTCTTTTTAGTCAAATATTTAATAAGATTCAATAAACACTGACGTCTAAGGTTCTACAGCTAAATATCTGTAGTGACATGCACTGATATCACATCTGAATTTAATTTATTGAGGAAAGCAGAAATTGTGATGAGACATTGTTGTTAAGAATATATTGTTAAGAGGAAGCTTATATTTTTATCACATTATTGCACAGTGAAATGCTTTTCTTTGCATTCAACAGCTTTGGAAGCTGAGGTCAGAGTTCAGGGTCAACCGTGATGAAGCGATCCTGGAGCAGACAGGTTTAAGGGTCTTTCTCAGGGGCACAGCAGTGGCAGTTTGGTTTGAACTCTGACCTGCCAATCAAAAACCCAGAGCCTGGACCACTAGAGCTATCTTTGTGCTCATTGATTACAGTGTTGATGACACGGTGGTGGTCAGAGAACTATAGAGTGTTCAATGTCAAATTGGTAGAGCGTTTTATTTTTTGACCAATTTGATTTGGAGGTTTTTATTTTCTAAGCACTAAGATTATAATATTCAGTATCTGTATTGAATTGTAGGGATGCATCAATCTCACGCTTTCTCTATTATATCTGTTATGTAACGTGATGGTGTAAATATCATGATTTGAAATACAAATGAATGGTAATGGTATTATTACAGTCTAATTATGCACTTATCACAATTATTAATTATCATTTTCTTCTTGTTCTTGTTGTTCTTCTTTTTATTATTATTATTATTATTATTATTATTATTAAACGTGGAATGCATGTTTTGACTTGTGTAGAGCCCTCTGGATAAGGCACAGGTTGCTAAGAACAGGGGCAACAAGTATTTCAAGGCTGGTAAGTACGATCAGGCCATCAAGTGCTACACTGACGCAATCAGCCTGTGCCCCAAAGAACAGAAGACTGACCTGTCCACCTTCTACCAGAATAGAGCTGCAGCATACGAGCAGCAGGTTTGTTGAAGTTGCCCAAGCCTGTACACTACAGCTGTTGAAATAACAAATGGCTCCTAAGTATTTTTCAGCACTGACTAAATGTTTGTGATTGCAGGTGAAATGGACTGAAGTGGTGGAAGACTGTTCTCAGGCTGTCGAAATGAATCCACGCTACGTAAAAGCTCTCTTTAGGCGCGCCAGAGCCCTGGAAAAACTAGACAACAAAAAGGAGTGTCTGGAAGGTGGGAGTAAATAATTGTCGGGTGAATAATTGTTGTAAATTGTAACAGGTGTAACACAAATCAGGACACAATTCAGTCAGCTTTACCCGCTAAGATCTGCCACCCTGTTCTTCCAGATGTGACAGCCGTATGTATACTCGAGGCCTTCCAGAACCAGCAAAGCATGCTACTGGCAGACAGAGTGCTGAAACAGCTGGGAAAAGAGAAAGCCAAAGAAAAATACAAGGTGAGAGGATTCACAAGAGTGCAGCTTTGAGTTTACCTTAGTGTCAACGTCTGTAGTTTAGCTTTCATGATTTATTCTGGTGCTAACTTTCGAAAGACACCTGAAAAGTACGCGATATCAGTTAAAACAGCTGTCTGGGCGATTAGAATAGATATTACATTTGCCCGGGCTTCAGGGAGTTTTCTTGTTAGCAATGTCAGTTCCTCCACACTTTGTTTTCTAAACCCTTATTGATCATTCACTCTTTGACTGAATATCTAGAACCGGGAGCCTCTAATGCCATCACCCCAGTTTATCAAGTCCTACTTCAGCTCCTTCACTGATGACATCATATCGCAACCCCTTCAGAAAGGGGAGAAGAAAGACGAGGACAAGGATAAGGAGGGTGAAGCTTCTGAGGTCACGGAGAGGTCAGAATTCATGTACTACAGAGTGTTTGTCAAATCAATAGAGCGTTTTATTTCTTGTTCCTACCGGTTTGATTTGCAGGTTCTGTTCAGGTTCATGATGTAAACATCATGAATTTAAGGGGGTGTGAAAAATGAGACTGATTATATTTATTACTACAAAAAATCATAGCTTTTAGTTATTTAAATCTGAGTCATCTTGGCAATATTTAAAGATGATGGTGCACTGTAGCAGAAAATATCTTTTATTATTGCATATTAAAGTACAATATGGTGGAATTATTGATTTTGCTTGTCGTAGCTTGCTAGGAAGCTGGGCAAAACAATTGTTTGTGTTTAGTCAGTCAGACTAGTTAACTACTTGTCCTTCAAAGGGCCAAACTGTTATGGTAGTCATTAGAAATGCCATTTCTCCTTTTTCAGTACCATTCCTAATTTTTGACTGGTATCTCATTGACCTGCTCCTCACAGTAGTCATGATGTTTTGGACAGCTTCTGTTGCCAAGTTATCCTAAACATCAAAGGTATGATGGAGGTATGATGGATTTATCGTGTTCGATGTTCCTGTGTAAGCATGATCTTTGTCAAGATAATCAACACCACATGCTTGTTCAAAATGTAAAGGTGGGAAAATCCAACTGGATACCAGTCCAACTTTTTCAGACCCAACTTGACCTGTTTAGCATCACTAAACATTATGTAATGTAAAATTGTAGCAGTGTTGAATCCAAACACCACTAATAATTCAGAATCAAAATCAGAGAGGTTTCTTGCACATACAAGGACTTTGTTTGTGTCGTACGCTTCAAGTACACAGAGAGAAGAAGATGAGAATCCAAAAAAATACACATGTAAAACAGCTGTGCTATAGATGATAGAATGAGATCCAGGGAGGTACTAGGATGGGGTGGTAAATAAATGTAAGGTTATTGTACATTGTTATTGCATAATGGGGAACATTTAACTGTTCTTGAGGTAGAATGCCTGGGGGGAAAAGCTGTTCTTGTGTCTGGTTGTGCTGGTATTTGGGGCTCTGTAGCGCCGGCCAGATGGTAAAAGTTCAAAAAACGGAGGACTTGGATGTGAAGGATCCAGAGTGATTTTTTCTGAGCGTTTGTCCTCACACTGGATATATACAGTTCTTAAAGCGTGGGCAGAGGAGCACTAATAAACCTTTTGACAGAGGGGTCATTAGAGGTGTAGTCATTGGGGTACAAACTGGAGAGTGAAGCACTGTGGCTGCCATGTGCGCCGCCATTAGAAGAAAGTAATTCAGTGTTCTTTGCCAGGATTTTTGCAATTGGTACTAAAAACAGTATTGAATATTTTCTGTTCATGCAGTTCAAACTATCTGAAGGCCAAGCAGTACATGGAAGAGGAGAACTATGATAAAATCATCAGTGAGTGCACTAAGGAGATTGAATCAAAGGGCCGACACACTGCTGAAGCTCTGCTGCTAAGGGCCACATTCTACCTGCTCATCGGCAATGCCACAGCCGCCCAGCCCGACCTGGACCAAGTCATCAACATGCAGGATGCCAATGTCAAGGTACTGCAAGCATGTTCTGCTTTTGTACTCACATGTGTCTGTATTAAATGTTTACTGAAGGTGGTGATCTGAGATTTTTTTCTTTTTTTTTCTTTTCAGTTGCGAGCAAACGCTCTGATAAAACGTGGCAGCATGTACATGCAGCAGCAGCAGCCACAGCTGTCCACAGAAGACTTCAACATGGCAGCTGAAATAGATAGTCGGAATGCTGACGTCTATCACCATAGGGGACAGGTATAGTTTTTTTTATATATCTGACATCATTTCCTGTACTTACCTGGCTGTGGGTTTTTTTTGTTTGTTTGTTTTGAGAACCTTGTATTTTGCATTATAACATTGCACTTTCTTGTACCGTTTAAAAAAAAAATAACTTTGTCCCTTCATCTTATAAACATTTTTTGAATTTCATATTGTTTATGTTCAGTTTAATGGTTTGTTTAACTTGTTCTTTTTTTGACAGAATTTAGCAGGATTAGGCCAATTATAATATTTAAGAAGAGACTGACAGAAAAGACTTTTCTGGCTCATTTGAGCTGTGATTTAGTTAACAGTGCTTCCACAGATTGAATGTAATGTATGAAATTTTCCTCACCTGTCATCTCTCAGCTGAAGATCCTGCTGGACCAGGTTGAGGAAGCAGTGGCAGATTTTGATGAGTGTATTCTGCTCAGACCTGACTCTGCCCTGGCTCAGGCACAGAAGTGCTTTGCTCTGGTGAGTAGCAGTAGGGGGCGCTCATGGGCATTCACATCTTTTGACTGCTGACTATAGTACCAAGGTAGAATTTAACTGATACTGAAGTCATGGTTTATAAGCTGCAATCAGGTAGATTTGTTGTTAATGAGAGGTATTTATAGTAAAATTTTCATGGTATGATAATTACCATTTAAAAATACATGTGTGTGAGAGATATGAAAGATGTTTGTCTAGTTATTATTTTTGAAAAGTAAACTCAAATGTTATCCAAATTATTTAATGACCTTGTTCTTATAAGCTGAAAGAGCACGAGTGCACAGCAGTGTGCAATGCTACTTAAGTCAAAACTAGATGGTTGTTTTGAACAGTCAGCAATACAGTGTTTTGTGTATTTGATAGCTGTCCGGAGGTAGCAGTGTATAGGCTTTACATCAGTATCAGATTACAGCACTGCATGGAAAAATGTTGATTTTTCAAACTACTGATTTTTGAATTCAGTATTCTGAAGAAGTAAATGGCAAGATAGCCATCAGAGCATACACCCTGATTGTGATGCTTGAAATGTAGTGAATTAGATGCGTCACGACATGTATAGGAATGATGAAATGCTGTTTTATCTGTTCAGTTATTAGCTTTTCTGTCTGTAAATAGAATAATCTCTTCTGTCTCCATGCTTTAGTATAGACAGGCATACACAGGAAACAGCCAGTCTCAAGTACAGACAGCCATGGAAGGCTTTGAGGGCGTCATCAGAAGGTTCCCAAAGTGTGCAGAAGGCTATGCCCTGTATGCTCAGGTGAGGTCTTTACTATTCTATTCAGCACCAAAATGAACTAGCAAATCACTGTGTACTTACTCACTTTTTTAAAATTTTTTCTTTCTCTCGCTTGGGGTAGGCACTGACCGACCAGCAGCAGTTCGGGAAGGCAGATCAGATGTATGACAAATGTATTGAACTGGAGCCTGATAATGCCACAACCTATGTCCATAAAGGGTTCGTGTTCAGCCATATGACTTAATTACGGCTTGCTTGGTTTATGCATGAGCATTTATTTCATTTTTACAACCCTGTGCTTTCACTCTGTGCAACAATTAAACAGCTATTATGTAATGCAAACTCAAAAACTAAAGCAGTTATTGTGAGTCTTAGGAAGAGACAAACAAGATGTCTTAATGAAGCTATATTACATAATATACATATGATTTTTAAAGGTGTTGTAGTATTCAAGCATGATCAGGAAGGAAATGTGGCTCTTTATTTCTCTCTGTATGTTTCCATTTATGAAATAATTAATTTTACAGATTTAATTGTTCCATATACAAAAAACCTGAATAATTGACATTAGAAGTGAGTTTCAAGTGAGCAGCCTTTCTTTTCTTATAAAAGGAAACATGTCTGTACTTGATTGTATTAATCGGGTGTGTGCTACAAGATACAGTGTATTGAGATTGAGCAATGATTGAGTGTGTGTGTGTGTGTGTGCACGCACGTGCAATCAGGCTGCTGCAGCTCCAGTGGAAGCAGGATCTGGACATGAGCTTAGATCTGATTAGCAAAGCCATTGAGATTGACAACAAATGTGACTTTGCCTATGAAACTATGGGAACCATCGAAGTCCAGAGGTTTGTTCTTTAAGATCTATTCACATCTTTAATTAGTTTTATCTTTCTCTAAAGACTGCTATATCATGTTTCATTGTTAATAAAATCTCTGCCTGTTAATCTTGTGGAACAGACTAAAATCAGTATTTTTTTTCTTTTTTTTTCTTTTACAGAGGCAACTTGGACAAGGCCATAGATATGTTCAACAAGGCCATTAACCTCGCCAAGTCTGAGATGGAGATGGCCCATCTGTATTCACTCTGTGACGCTGCCTATGCACAGACAGAGGTGGCCAGGAAGTACGGGCTCAAACCCCCAACATTGTAACTCTCCACCACCAATCCCAACGTCTACTGCTGAGCCTGAGTACACATCTTATATCCACGAACATTTGAGTTGTTTTATTTTTGTGTAAGGTGTTCATTCATTATTACAAGAGAGATGGGCAGAGTCTGCTCTGGAGTCATGCAATTATGTTTACCTCATAGTAAACATTAAGGTGATTGAATGGTGAAGAGGAGTCCAAGCGGGAGTGAGCCGAGGGAGAAAAAAAGACGGGGCAAATGTGAAACGAGTTCTCAACTGCTTGGAATTTGGTGGTGAAATCTAATACCACCCTTCATAAAGCATGCACACAACATTGCACTTTGTGTCACTTGTTATGTGTCCTTATGAAATCACTAAATAATCTCAAGTATCCTAATATCAAGCTATGTAAAAAACAATAGTATTAGTAATTTCAGACAAATTTCCCTAAAAGGCTTAGTGCTGTGTTTTTTTTTTTAATCGAGTCACTAATTCATATTGTCATTGCGTGCACACTGTTGGAGAAAGTCAGTGTTTCTGAGCTTATTGCTTGTTGATAATTCTGATAAATTGTTCCAATGTTCTTGAGCATTTGGCCATTGTCACATTAAAGGACTCGATATGCATAACTGTTTTATGAGACGTGCAGAAAGTTTTTCAGTTAACTTTTCCAGTCATGTGTAACATCTGTCACTTGGTGTGTCACCACTGTTATTGACACAATGAATTTCTATAACATGGGGAAGAATTTGGGTAATAATTAACTTTTTTCCATAAACATCCTGATTTCTTTTCCTTTTTTAAAACTAGGGAATTGCTTTTTTTCTTTTTATATTCTGTACAGCATGAGTGTAATTTCTCTATTAATAAATATCATGAAGGCTCTCTCGCAGTAATAATGCCGTCCAGTAAGTTGGGTTGTTGAAAAGAGTGTCAGAAGATCAGCTTGTTTGCGTAGATTTGATGTACATGTTGTTTCATGCAAGGAGGAAAAAAGCATCAACCAAAACTGGTATTTTTCCACTAAATCGCTCCAACCAGTTGAAGAGTCTCTAACCTAATCTGTGCACTAAAATATTAAATTCAGTAATTTGTCCATTTATTTAGATGCAACAGTGTCTAAGAACATGTACATTCCCCACTTTGCAACATCCAGTTTTCTTTTCATTGCAAAATAAATTCCTGCTCTCTGGTCATCTGGAATATTTTTTTTTCACTGTTCACAGAAAGTAATTACTGTCTTGATGGTTTCAGTGTGTGTTGTCAGAAATTATGTCCTCAGATGATGCTAAATGTTGTAGCATCTCAAGGGCTTTCATACATTTCTTCAGACCTGTAACAATCTGCATTTTAGAAATAGTGTTTAGTATTTAATTTCCAACTTACTGCATTTTATAGTTGTAACATGTTCGTGTTAAGGAGTAACCGAGGTACAAGCTACTATGATACTAGTTTTAAATTAAGAGGTTTACATTTAAAGCAATTATGTACTAATTAAGCATAGAAGGTCAGATCCTTACAAACAACAACTCCGTAAAAATTCTACCGCAGGAATTATCGCTGTCAGTTTATTTATGTAACTGATGAGGTTGTTTAATATCAAGGGCCTTATATTCCACATTCTGCCAAAGAAAAACCCCATGATAATCATCTCTCTGCTGTGCATATTTAAATGTTGCTAAAGTTTTAGAGGGTGGGGAGTCAAATGCTGTATGGTGGTAGTTAATTTTCTGGTCTCAGGATGGGATTTGGGGGGGGAATTGGAAATACAAAGTTCATAAGTACACGTTTACATTAAGAAGAGGGAACATGAAAGATACCTCTGCATGTATGTCTTAGCAGCTTTGCCTGTGTTGTTGAGTTTGCTTTATATATTGAGTTTAAGCTTAAACTAACATTAAACTGCCATGCAAGCCAAAAGTTAAGACAAATAATTCCTCACATGACTGCTGCATGTTTGCAAATCATTTTGATGACTTGGTTTTAACCGTTCCTGCTTTAAATGAACATGTTGCATTAAGGTCCTGCTCCCAATGTGTGAAGCCCTGAATGAAAAATGTACTTCTGTACGCAAGCCGTGCCCCTCGAGGTGACATTTCTCAGTTGAAAACAGATAAAGATGTTAAAGAAAACATGTTAAAGAAATGGTAATGTTGATACGTGTAATCCTAATGTAACATAAACAATAAAGAAATACTGAAATTGTGGATTGTGTTTCTACTGTAAGATGTTGGTATAGTTTAGATGGAAGTATCATTATGCACTATTATCTGATTTGGATTGTACATGTTCGGGTCATGTCCATGTAGGTTTTCAAAGGTTCTTCAGTTTCCATCTCTCAAAGACATGCAAGTAGGAGGATTGTCTGTGTTGAATGTACTTGTGTTTGATTCCCTGAATCTTTCATAGAAAGATTTTCTAGAAACTGTGCTTTACTTTACTTAATATTGACCCCATTTACCTTAATTACACAAATGACACTGCAGTTACTCCATAATATTCCATTCATACCTATTAAGATTACAGTCCAGATAACAGATCAAAGTTAAATCACTGTTTAATATAAAATATCCCAGATACATTTATATGTGTACATTATGTGGAAAACGTGCTTTCATTAAACGAGCATATTTCACTGCGCCATTTTAGTATTATAGTTAATTTTTTTTGTTGTTACTGGCAGAAAACAAAAAAAAAAAGCCACGAGTGTGAAAACATCACACTACGCCTGTGGTTATTACGACACCACTGTGCTACTTTTCGGCTCTGTGTGACGTGGACGTCACCACAGCAATGGCGGACGCTGTAGAGGAAGTGCTCCAAAGCAGCTGGTAAGCGAGCGACATCTCGTCTATTACGTTTTAGTTTAATAAAAAATATATATGTATGGCGGTCATTTATTTGTCTTAAAACCAGTCGGTACCTTACGCAGAACTGAACGTGTGAAAAAAAAGAGTAGCTGTTTTGTGCTAAAGTGCTAGCCTGGCTTTTTTTTTGAGTAGTATCCCAAACGGCTCCTTACTAGAAATCTAGTGCACTAGAAAGTGTACAAGCTAGCATTAAGTCACACTCGAGTAGTGCACGAAGATAGGGAGCATTGAGTGATTTGGTGTTAAGCCATTGTATTGTTAAGCCGCTTCAGTCTGACATACATTTCTCACTAAAACGGCTTTGTTTTTAACGCGTCGGTTTTTTTTAACAATAGTCACTTTTACTGCTAGACGTCATAATAACACTAAAACTAGTCGAATATTGTGATGAATTTAGATATCCGTCGTGCTGTCTGTTACTATTTAAAGTGATCGATAAACGTTTGTTTTTGTTTTTAATTTCACTTATAGCTGTGTGTCTCCCAGTGCAAAATGTTAACACAAAGCTTGTAGTGCTTGTAATAGTTAAATTTGATTTAATAATTTGAAGGGTTGTGGGTTTTTTAAACAGATGCTAAATATTTCCGGGTGCCACCACTGATTGTGTGTGAATATAAACTGTGGCATCAGAACAGGATGAGGTTGGAAATGAGAAATACAACCAGTCGAAGGTCTTGTTTCTTATCTCTCAATGATTACAGTTTTGTGTTTTACTTTCTAGCTTTTTTGTTAATTGGGAAACGTGTGATCTATTGACCTTAAGCGCTGAAAATGGGATGTGGTAGATGGGTTAAGGTATTGGATTACTGATCAGAAGGTCATGGGTTCGAATCCCAGGTCCATTAAGCTGCCACTGCTGGGCTCCCTGATCAAGGCCCCTTAATCACCCTCAGTTCTATAAATTGAAATAAAAATGTAACTCACTCTGGATAAGAGTGTCTACTAAATGCGTAAATGAAAACGTTGCTTAATATCATTTGTCAGTTATTCAACAAAAATATCTATATATGAACGAAAGGCCCGATGGTGAACGATAAAATGTCTTCATCAGCACTTGCTCCAGAAATAAAACACTATTTTGTATTTTTTTTTTTTTTTTTTTACAAAAATATCCCAATTCTCTGAGCCAGTTCTACAATGCATGATGAATATAGATACAGGTACACAACAATGAAATGCAGTTTGGCATCTACCAAAAGTGCAAAGAGTAGCAACTGTGCAAAGAGACAAGTGCACATCCAGAGGGACTTAAATTTATTTCATTTATCCGTCTGAGCAGATGAGGGTTAAAGGCCTTGCTCTAGGGTCCGACAGTGGTAGCTTAGCAGTTTCAACTCACAACCTTAACTAGAGGTCTACTGTTTATTCAGAGAGTGAAATTTTGGAACCATTCAAATTTTGGAACCATTTATTTAAGTTTTCAGTTATCTCTTCTCTTTTCACTGATGGAGACTTGAGCAAAACTGTTCATCAATATCAATTTTTTGCAGAACAAAGCCATCTTTATGGTTTCTAAGTGGTATCGTCCACAGTAAGCTCGCATCTCTTTAGGTTGTCTGTGTGAAGCCATCCTCAGCAGAAGTGTGTGGCTTCCAAGTGATGAGACCTTCAGCTAGAAGTAGAGCATCAGATATATCGTGTTTCAAATCATCATGATCAGATAATCATCCTGTTTCACTATGCCCTTGCAGGCTTAATACCGAGTAGGTTACACATTTTGGTATTGGTAGTGATGAGTAGCACATTTATGCTTATACATTCATGATAGTGATGGACAAGAATTTACAAGCATGATTTATGTCATCACTTAACGTTATATAACATATAATAAAAATGGACAATAAAAAGTGCCACGTTAGATCCGATCCTTACCCAGAGACTCATGATCGGATCTAATGTGGCACTTTTTCACAATCAATCCAGTGAATTATATATTACATAATGTTAAGTGACGACATAAATCATGCTTGTAAATTCTTGTCCATCACCATCATGCATAACTTCTCATAACTATTGAGAAAAGCTACAAAGCTCCGGCAAACTTTCATTCCACTCAGTCAGGAGCCACACCTGTGAAAGAATGAATAAGTCACTTCATTGCCGTGTTTTTTTCTGCTAATTGTAAGTATAAGATCAGTGCGTAGCTGAGATCTGAGCGTTGGCATTTTTGTTGGCCAAACTGTGGGAAGTGCTGATCTCTGCACCGAAGTGTCTCGTTTTCCTTTTCCTGTTCTGCTGAATACAAGCCCAGGAGCTCTTTGTTGTACATTGTCAACAGTCAAGAAGAGGCTGTCTGTATACATTATTGTCATATTATGTTTTATTTGTAGCTGGGAGTTTTTTATAAGGTGCAGATGTGCAGCCAGGTAATTTTCCAGACAGTAATATCATTCATACATTGGAATGATTTTTAGGACGGTTTAGCACGATGGCTCACTGATCTTGTGTCTAATTTGTTCTAAGGCTTGTGTAAAAGAAAGTTGTTCCTTTATCATCTAATTTCTGTCTCTTTATAGCTGGAAGTTTGACTGTCTAAAAAAAAATCGTTAAAGGTTGGAATGTTGTCAAGTGACGTGCTGAACGACAGCGTTACCATCTAAAGAACAGACAATTTCTGTTTCACTTGTACTGTTTTTCAACACCACACATCATCTTTTTTTTTTGTAATTAAGATGGATTGTAAGCTTTTGAGCATATCTTTCTTGACAAAATGACACGTTCCAGGGATTGGTTAATAGTTCTCCTTTGTACACACCTCAGCAGAAAACCTCTTCATCATCCTGAAACATAGAATAGAAGATACCTTTCCAAAACCAGCCTCCAGTTGGTTTGGTTTAAAGCTTATTTATTCTTTAGAGTCAGACCCACAAAAAAATTACCTCTTCTGAAAAGCCTGAATGTTCGATCTGAATCGTTCAATTCGAGTTTAGACCTGACTGAGCTTTATTTTTTGTGAGTTAACCCAGTACATATCCTGCATAGTTGCTGTCCCTAGTCTTTTCACTTCGGAATAAACAATAAAAGCTCATTTAGAACTCTATATCTTTCAACTCTACGGTTTCATTTCCTTTTTTCACATGACAGCAACCTACCAGGGAGTGTGAAAGCTAGCGTGTGTTTAGATATGTAAAGCCAGCTACTAAACCTTTTTTAATTGCTTCTTATCCTAAGTCACAGGACTAAGTTCTCTCTTACATGACATCACACGTTATATTACTGCATTATAAAGTTTTTTTTAAAAAAGGACATAAACCTGGACTGACAGTTGCCGCTTGACTCCTTGGGTGAATGTAGGGTCACGATATCTTCTGAAATTCCTATAGATATGGTCTTTGAGGACAACAACCTCCTAATCGAGACACAATTGTCAGACTGTATATGACTGTAGAAAGGAAATGGTTCATCACACCCTTCAGTGTCACCTGAATGAGGACGATGTTCCCTTTTCTCGTGTCTGGTTTCTCACGAGGTTTCTTCCTCTTCCATCTAAGGGTGTTTTCCTTGCCTCAGTCGCCTCAGGCTTGTTCATTGGGGATAAATACAAACACATTTAAATTGTCTAATATTAATCTTGAACTTTTGTATAATAATCTTTGTATAATACAAAACTTTATGCAATATGTTTAACTATGTCCATTGTTAAAAGAGCTATACAAATAAATTTGAATTGAATTGAATATAGACACCAGTGGGATCAGACAGACTCTATGGTAGGTGTCATCAGTTAGATTGGACCTTAGGCCACATTATGTTTCCTTACTCGTCTCATACCCTCTCATCCAGTGAATAATAATGTTCATTACCATATATTAATAAAATATTGTTTTTGATAAGGAGGTTCAAACATTACTGCTTTAGACCTTCACTCATATGCTACACAATGCATTGTGTACATAATAAAGCCAACATTTTGCAGACGTTGTTAAAGCTGTGCTCATGGACCTTCTTTAAACTTTAGCCAAAAGGTTGGAAGCAGACAACTATGAAAGATGTCACTGTATATTGTAGTCTTACCAAGAGGCCAAAACATGCTCCAACATGACCGTGCAAAGCAAGTTCCATGAAGACTTTTGCCAAGTTTGGTGCGGAAGAGCTCAAGTGTTCTACACTGAGCCCTGACCTCAACCGTAACAAACACCTCTGAGATGAACTAAAACACTGACTGCACTCCAGACCTCCTCACCTGCCATCAGTGCCTGAGTTCAGTAACGCTCTTGTAGCTGAATGAACACAAATCCCCAAAGCCCCACTCCAACATCTAGTGAAAAGACTTCTGAGAAGATTGGAGTTTAATATAGTAGCAAAATAGGACAACATGTGGAATGGGATCATCAGTGTGGTGCATACAAGGCTGTGATGGTCAGGTGTTAGGGTATGCTTTTTAATATTTAGTCATATGCATTGGGTTAAATTTATTTTACACTGGTTCCACCATCTCTCAGGGTAAGGGAGGTAACACAACCTTAGACACTTTTTCATTGTAACTTTGAACAATGATTTCAACTCATGGTATCTTAAGTATGTAACCTAGTGAGCCAGCATTAATGTACCCAATGATAGAGATTTAAGCACTTATGTACTGTACGTCACTCTGGATAAGGGTGTCTGCCAAATGCTGTAAATGTAAAAAAAGCCGATGGAGAATTCCACCTTACCTTTCACTTCTCTTTGTGTGTTTAACGATTGGCCTTTCCGCATTCATCCTGTTTAGGCTAGTAGTTAATGACACGTATATTTTCTCCTGTTCACCCACATACATCTACAGTTCAAGAGACTTATCATCTGTATGTAGTTCTGTATATTAGTTCATCTTCATGACCAGACAGTGTTCAGTGCCTTACCTTCTATTTTATTTATTTTCTATCTTCCAAAAAAAACATCTGATGCCCAAATTGTGCCCTTTATTGGATAATATCAGTCAGATACTGTAGACTTGTACCTAAGAATTTCAATGCTTAAAAATTGTGTACAATTGTAGAAGGGAATTGATTTATTATCCTACTGTCTGGTGTCACTATTAAAAAGGATGACTTCCTCTCAGAGAGTTTTTCTTGCACATTGATTAAAGCGCTATACAACTAACTAATATGGAATCGTATCACAGCTGGAGTCACAGAGAGAAACACAGTAAGGAGGCTTTTTGAAAACGGCGCATCTGAGTCTTCTTTCCTCAGGAAACTATTTGTTTTACATGTTTGCCTGACTACACTTACTGGCGAGGCTCATCTGGCTGTTTAAATTGACTTATTAAAGGCATAAAGCTGCTCAGATGCAATTGGCCACAATCCATTATAGGAGTATTTTTGAACATCCCATTCCAGATTTTGTTCATCCCTGAGTTTTAGTGAGTCAGGAGGTAATGGAGCACTATTCGTGTACAAAACTTGATTTCTTCTGCTCTAACTTTGACAAATCATGCCTTATGTATTACTGAGTTCCAGTGAAATGAAATTGTAAAGCAACAAAATACAAAGATATTCTATACAACTGTGTGTTTTCAACTTTGGAGCAACAATTATGAGACAGTTAGCTGTTCTATTTGAACCATTGTGGCAGCTTTTGTGTGAATAAATTGTTTTTTTTTTATATTCTAAAACATCCATTAATAGTTCACACGCATGCTTCGTCCTGTCTGGATTCACAGCACACACTCGACCAGATCACTGTGCCGTCACTGTGTACTCACACTTGTGCTCTTCAGACACGAGAAGAAACACAGATACCAAAGCAACCTTTGTGCGTGTCTGCTGTGCTCTAGCTTTGAATCTAGGTAAAAAAGGCTGACTTTCCACTGTTGCTCCATCAGCCCCGATTGGCATGCAACAACGTCTCTGCCGTCAGAAATCCATGATAGCATCTATTTTGCCATCTTTCATCCACGCTATGATGGTGGAACCAGTTTGTGGACTGTAAGTGATGGGCATTGTTTTCACAACAGAAGGAGAGAGTTTGTATGTTTGTGTATGACATAGAGCCAGAAGGTGTGTGGGAAGGCGGCGCTTTGTTCGCAGAGTTGTGTTTATCTCAGCGGCTATTTTGCAGATGGCAAATCATTTTCAACCCTGAGGCTATCCGCTTGTGTACATCTTATTTTGTTATATGTATTATTTATTTGTATACTATTTGTCTTTTGTAAGGTTCTGAGAAGAAATCATACTAGAGAAATTGAATATGAAAGAGTGATTTCTAAATATCACCCTGCTTTTGTTTTATTTTTTTGGGCTTCTCGATACTCACAGTGGCACTAAATTACAGGATTGGAGAAGGACCACTAGACTATCAGTGATTTTTTTTTTTTTACACAACTACCCACTAGCTTATATGCATGTGTGTATTCAGTAAATCCACTAGCTTATATGCATGTGTGTATTCAGTAAATCCACTGCTTATATGCATGTGTATTCTTGCTCTGCCTAAAATCCTAATGATTTATTTACATCTTACGTTTTCTGTTTCACTTTTCTGCCGAATTTTTATACTTATTGGATTTGTTACGTTATAGAAAATATTTTTTTGTTTTGCTTTGGCATATTCTAGGTTGTGCCACTCATTCTGATGTGGCCAAATGGGTATTTTTTTTTCTTTTTCATTCCATACTAAATGAAACTGATTGAATGGCGAGTCAGTCAGTGTTGATTTATTAACCTGGAGAATCATGACCCAAATGCAGACTTTACATCGCTAACTGAATCTGGTTAATCTCTTTATTCGCTGCTCCGCATTAGACCTCGTGTTCTTGTGTCATGCAGACGTTCACAGCGCTTGCATACACAAAGACAGAAGCCATGCTCATCCTGTCTGACTTTTCTAAGATTTGCTTTTTTGTCCGTAACCGCTAGCCTTTTGTAAGCCGCTGGCGTCTTTCCCACACGTCGCTTTTTGTCTCAGCCATTTTTAGACTATTTTCCTAAGGCTGTTCTGATGATTAATTGCATTCACATTTGCACATCAGACATTTTTGGTCTGTACACATTAAGTAACCCACATTTTTCACACACTTTGATTGAGGGCTGTTTTCTTGTGGGGTTTGCATGAGTCCTGGTTTGATCTTTTAGCTTGAGTAGGTCTCTGATCTCAAGCTGTTCAGGTGCAATTTATACACCACTAACCTCAGTCACTGCCACTGAAGAGCAACCATCAGAATCAGAAAGAGCTTTATTGCCAAGTATGCTTGTACGTACAAGGAATTTGTTTTAGTGTTCCAGTACAAAGAGCTCCAATAATCCTTTCAGAAGTCCGAATCGTTCTCTGTTGTCCTCCGATGTCCGATTTTGTTGCTGGGGAAAAGAAAAAAAAAAAAAAAACAGACTCAAGCAACCTCTTTCTCCCTATCTGTAACAACACCGCAAGGTAGAGAGTGTGTCTTTCAGTCTGTCTGACCGTGTGTGACTGTCTGTATTTGTGCCAGTGACCATGTGAGAGAAAACCTTCTTGGTACAGAGTGGTAGAATAAGTGCCTACCCAATTCTAGCTAGTCTCACAAATCAGATTTCTAGCATTTGCACATGACTGACTCAAATAGGTGAATAACCGCAGACATTTTCCTGGGCCTTATCATCAAAATTCATTTACATTTGTTTTTTTTTCGTTAAATAATATAGACTTGGAGACTCTGAAACAACAAAACTCCTTAGTTATCTTTAAAGATGAGATTGTGTAAAAATATTTTTGTGAGTAGTGACTATAATGTTTTAAACTGTTGTGGAAATGACATTATTTACATTTGCACTATTTAATGTAGAGTGTCACCAAAATGAGGATGGGTTCCCTTCTGAGTCTGGTTCCACTCAAGGTTTCTTCCTCATGTCCTCTCAGGGAGTTTTTCCTTGCCGCCGTCGCCACCGGCTTGCTCATTAGGGATAGGATTAGATGTATAGTATCATAAATTTTAAGTTCATTCATTCATTCATTTCCTACCGCTTATCCGAACTACCTCGGGTCACGGGGAGCCTGTGCCTATTTCAGGCGTCATCGGGGCATCAAGGCAGGATACACTCTGGACGGAGTGCCAACCCATCGCAGGGCACACACACACACTCTCATTCACTCACTAGGGACAATTTTCCAGAGATGCCAAATCAACCTACCATGCATGTCTTTGGACCGGGGGAGGAAACCGGAGTACCCGGAGGAAACCCCCGAGGCACGGGGAGAACATGCAAACTCCACACACACAAGGCGGAGGCGGGAATCGAACCCCCAACCCTGGAGGAGTGAGGCAAACGTGCTAACCACTAAGCCACCGTGCCCCCCTACAATGGGAAATTGTTTAGTCTAATTGTTTATTCTTTGGTCTGTCAAAAAAAAAAAAAAACACGTTTTGACATGAAGCTTTCCTTTCTTTGTGTGTCAGAGTGTGTCAGAGCCTTTAAGAGCCTGAAACATGTGGCTAGAAACGTACTAAAATGTCCTCGTGAATGTACAGGTATTAAGGTCTATGATGTCAGCTTCTTAGGATTGCAAGTGATGTCTGTCTGCTATTTATTTGACTGCTCATTAGGATATTCTTCACAGAAATACGTAAAAGTATAAAATACCTTTTAACTGCATATGTGTGAATGTAATTACTCACTTTTTCAGTTGACAAACCGTTTTATCAAATGGTATTGTGGGGTTGGTGAAACTTACTCAGTTTATTTCAACTGTTTGTTTACTTACAGTGTGGTTTAAAGGGTTGGTGATACGAGAAATATACCATAGCATGATACTTAAAGTAATTTCTCTGATACAGGATATTTATCACAATTGAACGTTAAACAAAACAGGAACACTGTGGAAAACCTAATCTGGTGGATTTTTCTTTTTAAATGTTTAAACATTATTAAACATCTGTAGAGAATGTAACTTTTACAATTTATGAGCAACATAACAGAAATGATCGACGTAGGCGTAATTCTGAAGCGCTAGTATGAACGTTTCCTTCATCCTGTTAACCTGATTGAGCTGTCTAATATTTGTTTATTGAGATGATCTTATGAATATCACTAGTTATTATTAAAAAAAAATACTTTAGCACTGATACACATAAACTTTTTCTAATATTGTGTGTATGTTGCAGGGATGAGGACCTAGCTGAGGCTCGTGACTCTGTAGGTGGAGATCTAGATGCTGAGAAGGATGGCGTCATTCAAGTCCAAAACCTGCCACCTGCTCAGAGAGCAAAGCTTTGGATGGTCTGTCTATATCTGTCTGTCTGTCTGTCTGTCTGTCTGTCTGTATCTGTCTGTATCTGTCTGTATGTATCTGTCTGTCTGTATGTGTCTGTATGTATCTGTCTGTCTATATCTGCCTATCTATTTGTCCATATCTATCTGTCTATATTTATCTGTCTGTCTATCTGTGTATCTGTCTGTATCTGTCAGTCTGTGTCTGTGTGCATGCTTGTATGTGTGAGCACACACCTGTGTAAGTGTCTCTGTATGTGTGTATCTGTATGCTGCACTGATCTTATGAACTGCTAATGGCGTGTCTGGTCCCAGTATTGCCAGCTATTACAGACAGCTTGTGTAAAAGAAATCAAATGTATGAGTAATGTATATGAGCATAGTGAGAGCATGAGCAGGTGAACACCGTGTGCAAAATCTCTGTGAGAGATCTTAACAGCAGCTCCAGCTGCTCCCCAAAGGACACTGAGAGCTGGCTTATTGATCCCATGCTCATTAGTGAAACCTGAGATGGTCACTGTGGGCAGAGAAGAGATGTACTGGGATCAGCAGGCTCCTTCTAATGCAGCTTGCCACATTTCTCTTTTTCTTCTCCTGTCACTTTATCCTGTCCTCCCTCTTTGCCCTCCAGATTGATGCCATAGGATTTTGCTTTCCCTGTGTTTTAGATTGCTCTAAATGTGGCGGGTAAAGGAGACAGTTTGTCCTCATGGGACGGGGCTTTGGATTTACCAGAACAGACACTCATACACAACCGAAGCCAGCGGCTCATTGGTGAATAACAGCTATCACTTCATCTTTATATCTTACTGTTGTGATTTGTTCATGAATTACAATTCATGCTGACTGACACACACGTATCATATTTCCTCTCAGGATATATTTGTTTTTGATTTAAATTTGTGACATTTAAATATCAGTGTGTAATTAATCCACATTTATATAGCAAGTACTGTATTAATCATCTGTATCTAGACTGAGTGTTTTTACTGTTGTGTTTAAGTAGCTTCATCTGTTAAATTAAAAAGGAAATTGAAAGCATTTTAGAATAATTTGTGAATTATTTGTTTGAATTCCTACACATGTGATTGTTAGTTCTTTTTTAGCACAGATTTACTTGCACACAATCCTAAAATGTATTTAGGATTATTTTAGCATTTTCTATGCTGTAATATACGACAGTTATTTGGAGGTTAGAGCTTTGTAAGTAAAATAATACCAGAATGGAAATAAGAGTCAGTGTTTAAAGCCTTCATCCATGCAACACTGCATCTGGCTGACCTAGAAAAACAAAAATTCCAAAAATAGCAAGTCCCAGGTTTAAAATGACATTGATACACATATACACACACTTACCTGCACACAAAAGGCAGTAAAGGACCATTGTGTCTGTTTTGTTTGGTGTCTCAAAGAATTTCCATGCATGAGATCTTGACCCGTGACCTTTGTGTGTTTAGATCAGCTGGGGCTTCCTGCAGAGGACGGCCGGGACCTGGTGGGGGATGTGGAGGCGGTGATCACTTTCTATTGTAAGTCACGAAATGTGACGTTCACAGCTGACCTCTGCTGGCCCAACCTGCTCAAACCCCTGCTGGGCCTCCAGTTAGCCCGCAGCGACCTGTACAACTGCTTCTACGCCATCATGAATAAGTACATTCCCAGGTATGTGTGGTGCTAGGATTTTAGGTTAAACCCATGCAAGCTTTTCACTTTCAGTTGGCAAAATCTGTCATGCGAATCTACTTAGCTTTGTCAGAAAGGCAAACTAGCGTTCAGGTATATCTATGACGACAGCCTTGCTCCATTTACACTTGCCTTATCAAGTGCACTTCTCTGTAGGGAATGTGTGCCGAAGGGACGACCATTCCACCTGTACAGACTACTGCTGCAGTACCACGAGCCTGAACTCTGCTCATTCCTCGATACCAAAAAGATCACACCGGACTCGTACGCTATAAACTGGGTCAGTATATTCATTTACTCACATTTGCTCAATTTTTCAATAAAAAATTGTAATATGTAAATTGTTGTATGAAGCATATTGACCTCCAAGTTCCAAGTGTTTGTCTCTGTGTCTCTACAGCTGGGCAGTCTGTTCTCTAGCCACTGTAGTCCTGAGGTCACTCAGGCCTTGTGGCACATCTACTTCCAGCAGGCTGACCCCTTCCTCGTCTTCTTTTTTATGCTTGTCATTCTTGTCAATGCCAAGTACGTGTCCCTTCACTCCAAAGTTTTTTATTTTGTGTTTATTTCAATCCATTATATGGATTCTGTGTCATTGTGTAAATATTTTTTTGTTTCCCTTTTTTATCTAGAGACATGATTGTTTCCCAAGAAGGAGACAGTAAAGAGGAGCTAATAAGTGAGTTGATGGTCTAATAATATTCACTTTATGACCATGCTTTAATGTTTGATCAATAGCTGCGTCCCAAATGGCGTACAATACACTGTGCACTTATACTATGCACTGTGTACTCTAGCGTCCCTTGGAGTTTTGTCTCAAATGGAACACTAGTGTTTTATTTATTCCCAGATGATGGCAGATGATGTCAAACACATGTTGAGTACACGAACATTAATTATTCAATATTTTCAGCTGAATATGTGCATTATCTTTGCACATTATACAGTTCCTTGTGGTCTTTTTGACTATTTCTTGTCCTATATTCCTATCTCTATACTTAACTCAGTGTAGATTTAGGTTTTCATTTCAGTTTAGATGATACAACTCGTATATCTTAAAAATGAGCTCAGCCTGGTTCACGCCTCAGCTGTGCCCTTGCAATGTCAGGGGAAAGTGAGGAATAGCCAGCAGTGTTTTCATGGCCTGAGAGGCATGGCTTGCCCGTTACTAATGGCATTGTATGCAGCAATTAGGACATGAAGTTCAGGTACCAAACAGTTAGGGATTGATCATGTCTTTTGCCCAATTCCATCAGGGTTTGGCAAACATCCTGCTGTGAATTATAGAAGAGATCAGTTTGAAATAGACTTTTAAAGGTTATGAAAATAGTTCCACTGCATCGATAGTGCATAAAGTTTGTTTAGCAACACAGTCATGATGAAGATAGTAGTAAACAAGTAATCCTAATGTGGTCCAGAATGAAAAGAAGTAGAAATAAATCATTTCTGTTCTCTTATACAAGATATATATACAGTTGAGGCCAAAATTATTAGCCCCCTTATGAAATTAGACAAAACTCTTGATTTCTCCATGGAAATGACCATTAACAACAAGTGTTTTATAGTGTGTTTGTTTCCAAAATAACAAAGACAAAATCTCCACTAAGTTTGATTAGGATATTTAATTGAAATAGTGAGTTGAAACAAGAAAGGGCAAAAATGAAACGTCCAAAATTATTAGCCCCCGGTCATTAATAGTCAATAGTGAACCCTTTCTGAGCCACAACTGACAACAACCTCTTAGAGTAGTTCTTTACTAGGTTGGCACAGGTTTCCTGAGGGATTTTAGCCCATTCTTCCATTGCAAATTGCTCCAGCTGGTCCAAATTACGTGGTTTCCGAGCATGGACATTCACTTTGAGCACTCGCCACAGATTCTCAATAGGATTGAGGTCTGGGCTCTGTGCGGGCCACTCCAGGACCTTTGTTTTGGTATCCTTCAGGAACTGTTGGACCAATTTCGATGTATGCTTTGGGTCATTGTCTTGTTGGAAGACCCAGCGACGACCTAAGGCTAGACTACGAGCAGATTTCTGCATATTATCCCTCAAAATGTCAACATAATTTTCTTTTTTCATGATGCCATGCACCCGAACAAGGCTCCCTGTGCCTGAAGCTGCAAAACAGCCCCACAGCATGATGCTCCCACCACCATGTTTAACTGTGGGAACTGTGTTCTTAGGGTTGAAGGCCTCACCCTTTCTTCGCCAAACATAAGCAACATCCATGTGCCCAAACAGTTCCAGTTTAGTCTCATCAGACCAAAGCACAGACTCCCAAAACTCATCTTTACCTTTCAAATGTTCACGGGCAAACCTCAGTCTAGCTGTGATGTGCCGCTGTTTGAGTAAAGGGGTTCTTCTGGGACGATGGCCCTGAAGCCCACCATGATGAAGAGCCCTCACAACTGTGTTCCTTGAAACATCAACTCCAGAAGAGGCCAGGTCAGCAACAATCATCTTGGCAGATGTCTGGGGCATCTTGCTGATATCTCTGACTATTTTCCTCTCCAGGGTTCTTGAAATCTTGCGCTTACGACCACGCCCAGGTTTGTTTCTTACAGAATTTGTCTCCTTGTACTTGGCAATGATGCAACGTACGGCGGTTCTAGACACTGTGAAAAGCTTGGAAATGGCAGTATAGCCTTCCCCCTTATCATGAGCCTCCACTATCTTCTTTCTGAGCTCAAGACTGATTTCCTTTGTCTTTGGCATGGTGAGTAAAAGTAGTCTCTCCCAATAATGTGTTCAAGTGCCCTGTTCCTTGGAGTCCTTTAATGCTGATTGAATGCCCAGGTGTTGTTAGGAAGCCAATTGACTGCACAGGTGTGGTTTGAAAGCTGATTGATTAATTAGGTGTGTTTTGAAAGCTGATTGATTAATTGGGTGTGTTTTGAAAGCAAATATTCACAAGGGGCTAATATTTTTGACCACCCCATTTTCACTATATTTGATTATAAAGCAAGCCTAAAAATGTATTTTATATTCCAAAATGTACCAAAAGCTACTAAATAGCACTGGCGAATGTTTGATTATATCAAGTTTTATCAATGCTGCAAACATTGGAAAGATCTTTAGGAAAATGTTCCAAAATTCCTGGGGGGCTAATAATTTTGGCCTCAACTGTATATATAAGGTTTGTTTTTTTCAAAACTATATCAATAGAATATCATGTTTATAAATATTTCTGCTCTTATAATGATTATCAGATGCACTGTACTAATTAAAAACGTATAGTGCTTTATTGTCTGCTTTATTGTATGTTTTGAACTGCATATCCATCTGTGTGTTCAGAAATGTTGGAACAGTCACCTGCCCTATTGGAGGCCGAGGACATCGAGGATTTGTTTTCACTGGCACAGTATTACCAAAGCAAGACACCCGTCTCTCTCCGAAAGGTCAGTTACACACAACATTAGCAGAATTATGGCCCGACTGCACTTCTATTTCATAGATTTTAAACAAATTCATCTTGTAGAGAACTTTTTAGCATATTAATTTCAGTGTACAAAAACAGAGCACTACAAAAAGACTCAAGCAGCTACTTGGGCACAATACAGTAAAAGAAAGGACATCAATTTACATGTATGTCTGTGTGCAGGAGAACCAGAACCTGTTTGGGAGCAGTCTGGTGGCTCTGAAGGAGGAGGACATGGACCTCAGTCAGGCGCTATGTCTCCCTGTCTCTGTACCTGAGATCCTACAGGCCAATCAGCTCCAGTCTGTGAGTAGATCAGATTTGGGCTTTCTTTAACACTCTTATTCCAGTGTGTGTGAGACATCTTGCTGCAGTAAGCCTCAACGCTTTCCTCTCTTGTCCGTCTGAGTGTAGGATGCAGTAAGTGTGTGTTTGTGTTTGTGCCCTCAGGAGGGAGTGCGCTTTTTTGTAGTGGACTGTCGACCAGCAGAGCAGTACAACGCTGGACACTTGTCCACCGCCTTTCACTTGGATTCTGATCTGGTAACATGATCTTCTAGATTCATCTTCGTAGTTTTTCTCTTCTCTTGTCCTTTTTCTTCCTGCTTCACACCTTCCTACCTTTTTTTCTTTTTCTCAGTCTTTTTTTCTTTCTTCTCACTGTTGTCCTTCTCTTACTACGTCTTCACATTTTCATTGTTTATCATATAATTTGGATTTGTCTTGTCATCTCCTTTTATTTCCACTGTCCCGGCTTCTCCTCCTCCTATCTTTTATCTTTCTACTTTCTCTTTTTTTTTTCTCTTCTCCTCTTTCGTCTTCTTGTCGGTCATCTTCTTGATGTCGATGTAGATGTCTTCTTCTTCCTTCTTTCTTGTTTTTCTTATTCCTTCCTTCATCTTCATCATCTTCTTCTTCTTCCTTTTTTCTTCTTCTTCCTTTTTTCTTCTTCTTCTTCTTCTTTCTCTTTTCTTTTCCTTCCTTCCTTCCTTCTTCTTCTTCCTTCCTTCTTATTACTTTCTTCTTCTTCTTCTTCCTCTTCTTCTTCTTCTTTCTTTCTTTTTCTTCTTTTTCCTCTTCTTCTTCTTCTTCTTCTTTCTTTCTTTTTCTTCTTCTTTCTTTCTTTTTCTTCTTCTTTCTTTCTTCTTTTTTTTCTTCTTCTTCTTTCTCTTTTCTTATCCTTCCTTCGTTCCTTCCTTCCTTCCTTCCTTCCTTCCTTCCTTCCTTCTTCTTATTACTTTCTTCTTCTTCTTCTTCTTCTTCTTCCTTTCTTTCTTTCTTTCTTTCTTTCTTTCTCTTTCTTCTTCTTCTTCTTCCTTTCTGTCTTTCTTTCTTTTTCTTTCTTTCTTTCTTCTTCATTCGTTCTTCTTCTTCATTCTTTCTTCTTCTCCTTTATAAGGCTATATACTTTGCCCCAGCTGCACTATCGTACCTCACATCATTTCCCTGCCTTCCTCAGATGTTGCACAATCCATCAGAATTCGCTCTGTCAGTGAAGTCTCTGCTGGAGACACAAAAGCAGTCTCTGGAGACGGGTTCAGTGGCCAGCGGTGAGCATCTGTGCTTTATGGGCAGCGGCCGAGAAGAAGAAGACATGTACATGAACATGGTGCTCGCTCACTTCCTGCAGGTCTGTCGCAAATGTGAAGAATGAGAATTAGTGTAGTGTGTAGTGTAGGTTAAAGAATATTGCTCATAATACACACCTTACACACACTAACAGTTTTTGTACTATTTTCTATACCAGTATGTTCTCAGTAGTGTTCCTCTTGTACTGTAGAAATTTACCAGCAGTTACATTACATTACGCTGAAGTTTAACAGTGATTACGAAGAGCTCCTTCAGTGTTGTGGTCATTTACTGCTTTAAAAAAATGGAAAAAAGGAATAAAAAAAATAATTACTTTTTACTTTGGTAGAAAAACCAGGAGTATGTCAGCATCGCTAAAGGTGGATTCATGGGTAAGTGGATGCAGCGCGTCATCACTCAGACTTTTAGTTGCAGTGTGTAAATGGAGATCTTTTAGTTTGTGTGCACTGATGAGGGCTTTTTGGTGTGTGTGTGTGTGTGTGTGTGCTCTTTTTGTGTGTTCAGCACTGCAGCAGCACCTGGCAGACATTAATGTGGAAGGGCCAGACAACGTGTATGTCCACTGGATAGTCAGCACTTCAGGATCCCACAGCAGCCTCAGCTCAGCAGATGTGAGTTTAGTGTGTGTGCATGAGTAAAAAAAAAAAGAAAGCGAGAGAGAGTGCAGACTTGTGCGTTTTCTGTTTTGTTCTCATGGGTACAATCTGCAGGCTGTTGTGTCTTCTGCTTGAGTAATTTAATGAGCATAAGTACCCAAAAATCTTTCTGTCAGTCTTCTAATTTGAGAAGGGAAAAAAAAAAAAAATCACAAAATAAGTGTTTTGCTGCCATCTTGTGGATCTAATAATAATGTCAGCTACTTTGCTTTCTTTCTCTACATCGATTGCTACAGCATAACTGTTTAAATGCAACCTGTCTTTCAAACAGGGGGAGCTGAACAGCACAGGCGTCAAATCTCTCGTCAACAAAATGACCTTTGCACTCAAATCTAAATCAGTTAATGTGAAAGAGAAGGTGATCAGCTTCATTGAAAACACCTCAACTCCAGTGGACAGGTGAGAAATCACAGCGCCTTAAAGTAGCCCTGAACATGTCATTCTAAACTGTTAACATCATGTCTGTTGTTATTTTATGTATTATAATATTTCATATATTTTAATTGATGGGGGTTATATTTTAATTGACAGGGGAAGGTTTTAATAAATCTGTATAAATCCCTGAATCTATAAATGTACACAAGAAAGACCTAAAGACTTCATTCGTACCAGAGCCTTGTCCTCAACCCGAGGACACTAACGCCCGAGCTCACTAATGTTTTTGTTACTGAATGAACACACAGCTCCACAAGCACGCTCCAAAATCGAAAGCAATGTCTTCTGAGAAGAGTGGAACAGGATTATTATAACAGGAAAAAGAGACAAAATCTGTTATGGGGTGCTCATAAAGCACACATGAGCATGATGGTCAGACTTTCACTTACTTTTGTCAGTATAGTGTATGTACATGGATAGATATATTTTACTCCAAAGGTTTGTATCCTCTATGGTTTCTGTGTGGAAAATGTATCTCCTGGTCTCCTGTCAACTATACAGTCTACCTCCTAATTGGCTTGTGTGAAATCTTACATACACACTGGCTATTTGTGAGTAAGATTAAAGACCGTTGCTCTAGAGACTTAAAGACAACGTATGATAGTAATGTTAGCAAGAATGACTAAAGATTGCTAAATCAATGCGGCGAATGTTCGATCTAAATTGTGGGCATTCCAGTTATTTGTTAAAAAACATGTTCTGTGCCATGCTTTTGTCTTCTTTCATTCTTTCTTTCTAACTAAAAGAAGACAGTAAATGAAATTTATTTTTCTTATTCATTTTATGTAATGTAATCATAACTGTTTAGCAAGCCAAGAGTTTAATAAACTGATTTCAAATCATGTTCCTGTATGAATCAGTAATCATCTGTGCTGTTAATGCGTAATTATCTCTGTTAATTCACTTCCTCTTCACTCGTACCTCTGTTATTCCACACTAGATTGTCTTTCACTCTGCCCTGGCCCGAGAAGGGGATACCCGATCGGTAAGAGCCTGTTCCTGTCTGTCTGCCATCATGAGTGCCCCAATGCCCTCGAACATGCCCATGCAGGGTGGCACTGCCCTGCCTTACATACTTCTGAGGGGCAAAGGGCAAAGTTCAAGCCTTGCTTACTTGCGCATGCACTGTAGCAGACTAACACTCATCTTCATCCATTAATGTAGATTTCTTCTCTAGCAGTAGTCATTTTTATGTTTTTGTCCAGGTCTGGTTTATGATAGTGGACTTTATTCTTCCTACACTGTGCAGTGCTGTTTACTTGCGTCTGTAGTTGCTCTCCTGTTGTTTGACCTCTTTCTACCTGGAGGCGTTTCTTCCCAAGGTTTCCTACATTTTCCTCCTCTCTTATATGGAGATTTTCCTTGTTTTGTGAAGTAGATGTTAAAGATTGCACACGTTTTTGTTTACCAGGACGCAGGCTGAAGCATCACCATGTCAGTGTGGCTCTTTTGTCTGTCTGTGTGTGTTTAATGCAAGAGGCTCCTACAGTGTGTCCCATTCACAGTGTTTTCAGGCATTCTTCATCTCTGACAATGTCACTGACCGGATGATGACCAGAGCTGTGGGGTGCTCATGTGTTTTAACCCTTTTGGGACAGAGTGAGCATTTTTAGCTGCGATCTGTTAAAACAGACGTGTTCTGTCCTGTCTGTCTCCTGCACGCTTTGGTTATCATCTCAGATATTGCTGCTTTGTTTTTGGTTTTTTTTTAATCCTGCCTCTTCCAACTAACATTACTTATCTTTTTACAATCCTAGATAAGGTTTTGTGCTGCTGCCATTTGGAAATGGGTGCAACCGCTAAATTTTATGATGTGCTTTTAATTTGTTCCTCCAGGGTGTGTGCTTGTGTTTGTGTACACATTTGGTTTAATCATCTTGGTTTTTACCACAGGCATGTGAGCAGTAGTGACAGAGTGGGTAAACCCTACAGGGGCGTGAAACCCGTCTTCAGCATCGGCGATGAGGAGGAATACGACACAGGTGGGTGTTGTGCAAGGAGATGAAGAAGGAAGCATCTGTTAAGATGTTAGTCCGTGAGCCATGATCCTCCTGTCTTCCTCATCTTCATTGTCCTCTTTGCCAATTTTCAGATGAGATTGACAGCTCTTCAATATCGGATGATGACCGCAAAGAGATAGTGAACGTACAGACATGGATTAACAAGCCAGATGTGAAGCATCACATCCCATGTAATGAGGTGAAAGAGACTGGACACATGTTCCCCAGGTGAGACCTTTCTCAGAATGAGATCTTCTGCCTAAAGATCCTGGAGCTTTGTCTCACAGCTCCATGGTCCCACTTCACTCCTGATCTTGGGTTATTGTTCTACCAGTTTCCTTTATCTTCAAAAAAAAACAGGCCAGTAGGTGGATTAGTGGCTCTAAATTGCTTCTGGGTGTAAATATGTGTGTCCTCTAGTACCATCCAGGGTGTATTTCCGCCTCACAATCACAATTGTTACCGAAGAATCAAAATCATATGGCACAATTCCACTCTTACTTCTGTTGAAAAAATTCAGATGACAAAGTAGAAATTTACGTTCAGTTTTACATTGGCTTCAGTCATTGAACACACCCTTTTAGTCTTTAGTTAATAAACACAGATGTAATGATATCTGATAAATGTGACAGCAGAAGTGTGTACTCCCATTTAGAAATGATCAAATCAAAAAGGTTGTTGTTTTTTGAACTACCAAGACTCTCCCAGCAAGGGTGCCAATAATTTGAAACACACCAGTATATGTGACACTTAGTGGTCATATTGGCTGTAAGCGTTTTGTTTGGTCTTTCTCAGCCACCTGCTGATCACAGCGACACACATGTACTGCCTGAGGGAGATCGCCTCGCGGAAAGGATTCGCCTACATCCAGTCCAGACAGGCTTTAAGCTCTGTGGTGAAGATCACCTCGAAAAAGAAACATCCGGAGCTGATCACCTTCAAGTTTGGCAACAACAACTCTGCAGGAGTGGAAATTATGGCTGTTGAACGGTATTTACACAAACAGTTCATGATGAAATAAGTTGTTGTGGAGTAGAAAATTAATTTACAGACCACTTTTTTGTGTCATTAACGTAGCGTATAAGGTGTACTCTGATGGCACTTGTCTCGTCAGACAGTGTGGTGCAGCATGACATTTATTAATAAATGTCTTGTTAATGTTGCTGTGGTTCAGCACTGTAATGTTTGTCGAACTGAAGCTTTAGCTACAGTCTGTAGCCTTAATAAAAGGGCTGATGTTGGTGCAGCTTTTCATTCCAATCACACGTAATCATCTGTGGCTTTCAGTAGACTTGTGTGTAGCTTCTGCTTGATTGCAATGAAACCCACAGCAGCTCTTTGGGGGTAAGATTGGATATCCCTGGTGTATATCGTGGCTATGGTCATTTTACGCTTGCATGAGTGCTTTGCTAGTAGTAAAAATCCTTTCTGTCTTATATCCAGCCTGTAAGTGCTGCACAGGTGCCCGTGTCTATGATTTAGCTGTTTACATGTATGAGTTTTCTCTTGCTACAGTTAAAAAAAAAAAAAAAGGAGGCACCTGAAACCCAAACACAAGCTAAATTCATCTAATGGTGAAAGTAATTCAGTGAAGGTTGAAAGGACACAGGATTTGAAACCCACCATTTGTATTCTGGCTTTTATCTGGGTGAATGTTCACCAGTGAAAAAAATGTCTTGTGAGCCAGTAGAAAGCAACAGAGTAGGACTGGACTGTAGTGTTTATGGTTGGTTGAATAAAAAATTATGTTGCCTATTATTAATGAGCACAAATACTGTTTGGTGCACATCTGTATAAAATGTCTTATGAACAATGATGGTTTTATGGTTATATAAAATAAGATAGTAGGGAGATTGTAGTCAGTAGACACTACGATCCTTGTCCGATCGGACCTCATCACGTTACGCTACATTAAGAGCAAAAGCGTTAAGTCGAGCCAGTCACAGACCCTCCACTGAGAGAGATATCTGGATAAGAATATGAGAGATGCACAGGTCAGATAGAAGTAAGTTTATAGTGTGTTGGGACACAGTAATTGTGTGGATTTGCATGTTTTGACTGGGTTTTTGCCAAATGAGTTTAGGTGCAGTCTAAAAATCCTTTACAATGACATTCGTATGCTGTTTTATTCACGACGTACATCACCACTAAAAAGTGCACTCTCTCATGTGAAGTATGTAGAAGTATCTGTTCATTTTTAACACATTCTGTACTTTCTGATCTGCAGGTATTTGATCCCGAATGCTGGTGATGCCACTAAAGCCATCAAGCAGCAGATCATGAAGGTTCTGGATGCTTTGGAGAGCTCATAGATTCTCTGTTGCTCTGAGGCTTCCCTCCGGCTGTATGCAGCGAGACTGCCATGACTAACACAAGTCAGCACAACCGTGCAGAAGGAGAAAAATAGTCTATCTTTCTTACATCCCATCTCTCTCTCTCTCTCTCTCTCTCTCTCTCTCTCTCTCTCTCTCTCTCTCTCTAAATGGTCTCCTGGGACAGTACTGACATTCAGTATTGCCAATTACATCGATGGGAGACACTCAAGACTTCAACATAAGCCGTCGTTCTGTTTAGCCTTTGGCATTTTTTTTCTTGTTCCTGTCAAGAAAATCTAACCCTTTAGGTGTAAATTTGGACTTGTCGCCTCAGTCTGGATGTCTGTCAAGCCTTAATCCTGTCGCTAATCCGCTGTTTTTTTTAATGCAAGGAACTCGAAGGCAGAGCCTGTGGTGAGATAAAGGACTCAACCTTGAAACGCTCAGTTTTTCATTTGTCTTGTTTAATTTATTTTCCTAATTCATTCGCTCTGCAGTAAACTTTCAACAACTTCTATCCATATTTATCAGAGCAGTATTTATGCCTGTGAGTTAAGAGCGCTGAATCGATGCCGCATTTATATTTTGAAACTGTTGTGGAACATAGCGGAGCACAAAAGTGATGCACAGGTGATGGATACCATCATGCAACCTGTAACACATGCAACCTTCAGTGCCCAAGTATTGCTTAAATTACAGATCTCATAAATATAATTAACTCATATGTGAGTCGTTCCTTATGGTCTGTGCTCGCAGCCTTAAAGCAGAAGTAAAAGATAAGAGAAGCAGTCTGTGGGAAAGTGATATTTGTATATAATGTAAAACTGTACCTAATGGCCGGCTTTCGAAAAATGTATTTCTGAACAGACGCTGATGCCACTAATAAGAGCAGCCTTGCTGAGGATCATGTTTTGTAATGAAAGTATTTAACGTTAAAGTCATGGTTTGAGGCAACTGGGATGATGAACGATACATCACAACTCCTAACCAGAGTTTTGAGTATAAACACGCAGTTCTGTTTATGAACTAAATTTCTAGAACAGATGAGGAGAGTTCACATTGCTGTTATATTCATTAACCATTTGCTTTACAAACAAATCTCAGCACTTCACCCTGTACACATGTTCTGTTGAAACTTCATTATTGTTCTTTGTAAAATCTTTTGTTTTAATAAATTTACGAGTAGCCTACACATTTGTTTGCTGTTACTTGTAAATGTTACATCACAGGTAATGTACTCAAGTAAAATCTGTGACAAACATCATCAACATCAACAACAACCGTATAGTAATGATCTTTTATTTTTTTTGGTTTATACTGTATCAAAATAAGCACCATATTTACAAAATGTATAATTGTAAAAAAAAAAAATATATCTGTACAATGTTATTAAAATACTGGAAAGGTCACGTGAGTGACTGGGTTTAAATTTGTCCAAGTATTAAAACTCATCTCCCAGTATTATATCAAGTAGTTTGACAGTATAGAAACAGACAAATGTTACCAGTTAAAACAAATTATCACCAGGCTGAAACAGAGTTACAGCAAACCGATTAACAAACAGTATAATACTAGAATTCTTGGAGTTCTTTACAATCCAAAAAGACACCGGGTATAAAAATAAAAAGCCCCCAAAATATTATTTCTTCTCTGCCGAGAATGAATGCTAACAGCTCAAAATAGTATTTCTTAAGTGCTGTGTCTCAAGAAATGTTAATCGATAAACCAAACACGGCAAAGCACCGCTTACCCTAAAGCTACAGTAGCCTGCATCAAACTAGGGGCTTGAAATGACAAGCAGACCGAAATACACCCAAAAAACACTAGCCGTTAAGTGCATTGAATTTGCATGCTTTTAAGTGAAATCAAACACTTGGTAAAAGCTGTACAAATTGTGTTTGCGGCATGCAGGAGTTACAGTATGTTTTGAAAGCTGTTGTGTGTGTGTGTGTGTGTGTGTGTGCGCGCGCGCCTGCCGTTCACTCTCCCTCCTCCTTGATGCGCTGCTGCTTGTTGCGGCGCGAGTCCAGGTCGAAGGAAAAGTCGGTCCAGTCGTCCCGCGGTGGGAAAGAAATGGTCTGGCGCAGGGTGAAGCGCACGGCATCGATCACACGCTCACCACGTGCCTCCGTGGAGCCCACACTCACTGAGGATGCCCCGCTGGACGAGCGCAGGATGTGTGCAGGGGGCGAGAACTCCATGCTCTGCCGGTGTTCCATAATCCCCTTCCAGATCAGGTGCTGGAACTCGGTAGGGATCTTCAACCTGGACAGGTCCTGCGGATGCAGTGACTCATGAACAAACAGGAATACAAAGGGACCACAACGGCACATACCCTCACTCTCCACCTTCTCATTAGTGCCTGTGTGCAGTTATCCAGTCAGCCAATCATGTGTCAGCAGCACATTGAATAAAATCATTTAAATACAGGCCAAAAACTTTTTTTGTTAGCATTTTTGTCTTTAGGTGGAGACTGAATCACATCTTTAAATGCAATTTCATTGCTTTTCTTATTTTGCAGGTAAACAGATTTATAGAATAGAGAAACACCTTTACAATTCAGTACAGTAACCTGGTTCTCACATGTTTTTATATACTCTCAAAACTCAAACTTTTGAGACCAGTGTAGAGCATTATATTTATAATCTATTATCTAAAATATATATATATATAAACAATAATAATAATATAATTATGTATGTACTATCAATAATATAATTTCTTATTTGGAGAATGATTTGAGTTCTTAGATGGTCTTAATAATACAATTGCAAAGTAATACAGTTTTAGAAACTGAGATGGGATAAAACTACACTCAGGAAAAAACTTTCAGCCTTAAGGGTTCAGAAGGTAAAAGGGGGTCAAGTTGTTGTCTCGCTGGTGAAACCCCACAGCAGGCTGTTTCCCCTCAAGCTTCCAAGAGGTTCCTGATTTTAGGTTTTGTCTTAGTTTATAACATGGAATTGAATAACAGGCCAATTAGCTCTGAAAAAAACAAAGGAACTGGATACAGAAAAAAAAAGCACAAGGTAACAAGCAGAGTCTCACCTCCAGGTTGTAGTTCTCAATCTGGTAGATGCTGGTAAGGCCCTGGGCTGTAAAGTAATCCAGACAGGAAGAGCAGCCCAACCGTAACAGGAAACTGAAATAATGGTGGAGTTCCAAGTAAAAATGATGTCAAACAGTTTTAACAGGATATAAATCATCATGACATTGTTATACTTGTTTCCCCAATCCAGTCCAAAATCCTGCAATCTCCATTTGTTTCAAAGTTCAGAGTTCAAAATTTTTAACTTGCCCTAAACAATACACTTAAACTCATCCTGAACTTATAAACCATATATTTGATTAAATGCTTTTAGTAGAGATGATGTAATTGCACTGACTGGCTACGGTGTGAAAATACTCATTATAGCCTTTTGCTACATTACTTTAGGAAATGGTGGAAAGCTAAAATGTCGTTGGAAAATTACAGCTGAGAGTGTTATTGTGGTAAAATCTGGATTTCTTGACCAGGGTGCAGAATTTTAAATTATGAGTAGAAAATTTAACTATGAACCACTATGAGTCAGTGTTTATTAAAGAAAACATTTAGATTTTTTGCTTGATTTTAAGGTGTTCATGATCCACTACTGACATCAATAACAATGCTATCACACACACCTCGGCATGATATTGTTGTTATACCAGATAGCCCAGATCTTGTTATTCACCAACTGCTGTATTCCACTCAACTACTCCAGGACAATTTAGTTTCTGAACTTCTTAGACCTTTCAGTTTCTATATTAATGATTGCCGTGTATTAGAATTAAAAAAAAATCTGCTTTTTATTTTTGTTTCAAACAAAGAGTTCGTCGGTGTTAAGAACTTCAACAGTGAAAAAACCCCACAGATCATCTGGACTGGATGTGGAAACACAGTTGTACTGCACTCTTAATGAAACTGAATAAACATGTACTTGGAAATGCTGCTGTCCACAGGATATGGCGGTGGGGGTGTGCAGTGAGAGGAGGGCACCATGGGTAACTGCGGCTGCAGGGCATGAGTGGGACTCAGTGAACTCATATCCGTGTTCATGGGAATGTGGGCGCTCATCATGGGAGACACTGTAGGAAAACAAACCCGAGAGGAAGACACTGTGAGACGCTTTTAATCTCGCACCAGCTGTGGTGTCATTGTCAAGGCTGTAAAAAAGAGTGTGTTTGATTTAAACGAGACCTGTGGCCCACTGGCAACAGAGGTGCTGATTAGGTAATAGTGGACAACTGAGCCTAGTTTCGTATATTATGACAAATACTGGCAGGAGCTGTGAGATCCAGGGATTAAGGAGATCTTTGTCCCACACAGATCCAGTTCACTAGTGAAAGGAAACTGGCTGTCAGAGAGACACTGATGCAGAGTGGTGCTCAGGAGCTGTCGTGTGCAGACAAGCTCAGGCTCGGAGGTGAACAAAAGCAGGAAGACTCCTGCTCCTTTTCACTGAAAACGTGGTTACCATACACTATAAACTCAAGGTATGCTAACTGAAAGCATCCTGAATGTATGTGCATTAAGAAAACAGCTATTACTTAAAACATAGTAAGAAATAAACTGTATTCAAATATAATGGTCTTCAGGGCTGAATCATTTGTTCTGAATATACACTATGTAAGCCAAAACTTTAAATCTGTCTGAAGCTGCTCTGTTATCTCCAGTCAGTTTGTCTTCTCCTCTCCAGACATATGACTCGAAATGACTTAATGACTGCTAGGTAGCAATGGTCAGTAATGTCTGTTGTTGTGAAAGCCTTACTGTCTGTGAGTCCTCCGGTCATGCTGGATGGGGTGAGCGTGTTGCGTTGTTGTGGGTTGATTAGCTGGCTGACTGATGGCAGTTTGTTCACCTTGCTGTGTGGAGGTGAGGCGGAACCAAACGATGGCTGAGGAGGCAGTGGGCTCCTGAAGCAGAGAGGAAGAGGAGGAGAGCATGGCCTGTCATTCTGAGTAGCACACAATTCCCAACACATTCAACACAGGATGCTCTCCAGAGACTTACAGTAGGATCATGGACAATACAAGACCACCAGTTGGCAAGTATAGAAAAAATGAAAGAGAAGACAGAAAAGTAACTAAATTCATGCTGTTATAACTGAATCCTGATTTCCTTTTATTCTAATCAGGTTTTATGTAGCAGGCTGAAAAGATGAATGTAATAATGTAGACTGCTTATCTTAACGTAAAAGATTCTGCACTAAATCCGAAAGCACTTTAATGTTCTGTGAAGCCCCAAGTGAATAAACACGCTTTCATTTAGTTCCATCATGACGGCAGAATGTCGGGTGGCTTACAGCAGTTCCGTGTCATCTTTACTGTAAGGTGAAATAAAAACTAAACCAGGAACGTGATCCCACATGCTAAATAAAATAAGGGTCACTGCCACAACAGCATGATGTTATGCTGATGTATGATTTCTGTAAATATATTCATGGCACAACAATATGATCATATATCTGCAAAGATCCTCCCTTATGTAATGAAATGATAGCTTTTTGAATGTGAGTATTTTATCCTGGAGTATTAAAATAGATTTTTTTCAGTATCTGTATTGTAAACAACATTTTATGTAGACGTCTATTATATATCCAAATGGCAGGAAAATGTCTCCAGTATTTTTAGAGGTTTTTAGAAGTAATTGTCAGTGTAATTGTCTTCCTTAGCTTTTCCACTTTTCCTTCTAAAGTCTAACATGCTTAAGATAGGTTTGCAGAAAGTGTAAAAGCTACATAAAGCTTCATGACACTTGAATTAAACCTCATCTCGAATGCTTGAATTAAACCTCATCAAAAAAAGTATCGAAACCAATATTTGTGATATAAGATTCATTCTTGTACTTATGTGGTCTTCATTTTTTTCTTAAAAAAAACTCATTAAGGATGAAAAAAAGGCTAATAATAAAAGAAAGAATGGAATAGAAAGTCAAAAGCAGAGGACATTTATTGAAGAACAACAGATAAAAGAGGCATTAATTATACATCTATCACCCCCCAACACACACTCGCACTCGCACACACACACACAAGCTAAATTGCATTTGTGAACTTTCTAGCATTTGTTTCTCATTCTCTCTGACTCAGACACAAATACATTTCTCTTAAGAAAATGTCCATATAATCCAGTGAAAACAACTGCCCTGCAGTGCACTTTATAAAACATGACCAGCATTATTAAAGTTATCAATAAAGTCCTTGCCCGAGAAACCCATAGACAATGAAATGAGCCCAGCTCCAATAATAAAAGAAAGACTGGTGCAAAAACAAGCCTGAAACAATATCAAGAACAACATGAGTCCCATAGGAAAAAAAAAAACGTGCTTGGTTCCTGGTTTAGACAGTCAGGATTATGAGAGCGAGAGAGAGAGAGACAGAGAGAGAGAGGCTGAGGTGATCGGCTGAGTGGCTGCTATTATTTCTGTGCAATGTAATTTCTGTGCAATACCAGCAGATATGTCCAACTAGTGCTGAGGAAATAGCCAGCTCAGTTAATAAGGACCCTTTAAAAATAACAGAAAAACACTGAACATAATGAAAATGTTCACAAGTGGCAAAACATAAAAATACGAGGCCTTTCATTTTAGTATTTCAATTAAACGTACACTTGTGTAGGAGTGCATCATGATCAGAATTATAAAATTTTTCACACAGTCTGATCAGTATGACTGAGACACAAGAGTCATTCCTAATCTGAACACTTGGAGGGGGAAAAAGCATGCAGTTCCAGCAAAAGGTCTTTAAGTAATTGCTTAAATATGACACAACATCTTCTGGGGGGAAGAAGAAAACAAAATCCAGCATGACTTTATGTTCTCTAAAGTAGCCACAGAGAAACACATGAAGAGGCAGAGGGTAGGAAGAAGAACTGAAGAACAGAGATGTGATGAATAATCTGGAGGAGGAGGAGGAGGAGGAAGAGGAATGTGTCTCCTGCTTTTAGGATGCACTGAAACGTCTCTTCTGCTCACCTAAAGGCTCCAGCAGCTCAGAGCGCAGACGGGCCCGAAGGAGACTGTACACACAGAGGGAGAGGAAAGGAAGGAGGAAAGAACTGAGACATAATACAGTGACAGAAGGATAAAGGGAAATGAAGGACGGTTTCTGAGAAAAGGCTGTGAATATAGCAGTCCCAGTGAGCACTGACTGATTAAAGTGTTTAACATTTAACATCAAATGTGGTCCAGATTATGTCTTAACCTTTGTATACAACCACAATTGTAGTATTTTCTATAATCCTTCACTTTGATCACATAAATGTTTTGAAATATTTCTAAATATTGCTTGTCGGAGTACAAAGAGAAAACAGGAAGATGCTGCTAGTAAAATAAAGTATATACACACTACAGCTGACTGTAATGCAGACTTCAGACTGTTTGTATTTATCATGTCCGTGTGTCCAGAAGAGAAGCAGATTTGACTCAGAGATTTGAAGAATAAAAAAGGGAGACTGCTCGAGATAACCTATTGAACCTCTCAATAGGGAAGAGAACTTCTTTATGCTAGCTTTATAAATTTGTATATATGTTTACATGTGGAAATATTCTAAGTTCTGTAGTATATATGTAACTAGAGATGGCAGACAATTTATGCTCTGAAAATACCAGATGTGCCTTATAAGGAAAATAAGTATATTGTATTTTTTTAGCTATTCTTTTTTGAGTAGGGACAAAAAATTTAGAAAGAAAGAAAGAAAGAAAGAAAGAAAGAAAGAAAGAAAGAAAGAAAGAAACTTTTGACTGGTACTTTATGCAATAGACACTTGCAGTGCTAATGGTGTCCACTGTGTGGCACTACTGCACAGCCATGGGAAAGTGCTTCCTAAACACGGGAAAGCAGAAAGACAAACAAGAGGAACCACTGAGTCAGATAGCAGCAAGTTTTATTATTTTATTTGAGATGGAAAAAAACAAAGGTTAGGCATACAAACAGGACAGATGAGAGGAAAGATCAACACTGTGGAAAGGATGAAAGCACGTAAAAAGAGAAGTGAGCCAATATCAATCTTTCAAAATCCATCAAAGCACTCAGGGGGAAAAAAAACAAGAAAAAAAAGAAAAAAATAACAACTAAGTCCTGTTACCAGCTATGTGTGGATTTTGGGGTAATCGTCCAACAGAGATAGCAGTCTTTGGGTAGAGGCCAATGTAAGCTCATATAAAAAGCTGTCTGACACTTTGGGCTCTGTTCTTTTCCTAAGAGAGGACAGTTGGGAAAATAATGGCTTCCTTCACCTACTCATTGTGTCCACAACAGAAGTCATAAAACAGGCTTTAATTTTTTTTTCAGCTGTGCCAAAATGGCCTCAAATAATGGTCCTGCCTTAGCACATTTTCTCACTCCACTTAGGGCCAGGATGAAATAACAGGCAGAAAAAAAGGAAAAAAAAAAAAAGCTAAATGGGGAGTGTACAGACGCTACATCATCTGTCAGTTTCTTAATGAGTGAAGCAAACAAAAGCAGTAATTATCACAGGGCGTCGAAGTGCATTATTCAGAGGTATAATTTTCAGCTGTCTCCCTAGCTTTTGTTTATTTTATTTTTTCGCTTTGCTCTGACTCTAACACCAGAATATTTGTGCCGTTGAGAAAATACGGACCAGCCAATTCCTTAAACTTGGATGATGACTTGGAAGGTAAACCTGGGTAAACCTGCCTGACTCTCCTGTAATTCTGTTATTCACTAATGCAGTTGATCAAACTTATCTGACTGCCAAACACTAACGCAGCACCATGTGAACAAGGCGCACCCCTTTGTTAGACTGCCTCAGATCTTTTTAGTGCTGAGTGAGAAGCTTTTTCGTGCTTCATAGAATAAAACCGTAATCGTGTAAATCCAACTCATGCAATCTCATCACAATGCAATCCTCATGCAATCTTGCCATTTTATGCAACACTTCCAGGTTCAAAACCTTAAAACACAAATGGAGCGTAACTGGGGCGGGTCTGCGGAGTACGTCTGTTCAAACGCATGTCACAGTGAACTCGTCTGAGAAAAGGATTAAATCCATGCAAAAAAAAAGTGCTAGTAAACATTCAGCTCAGAGTTAAACAACTAAACACTCCAAATAAGCAGCAGGGTGAACCTTGTTGGTACTGTGTGTGTGGCCTGAATGTGTATACTGGCTGCAGTCTCTAAACCCGCAAACATAAGGTCCAATACAGTCTTATTTAAAACGTTGAGAGCAGGACTGACCCCTCCTTTTTGCGAACATTGGCTAATCTCCCTGTGTGTGAGGTACTCACTGTTTCTGCAGAAGGCTCTGCTGCTGCTGCCTGTATGACTCTATGGTTTGTTGAGGGAGATACTGCATGAGCTCCAGAGACTCTTTGATTTTCACCAAAATCTCATAGATTTCACGGCCTTTAATCTGTTGGACAGAGATGGAGATAGACGGTTGGTACTGATGCCTTATTTCACTTCTTTTCTTTTCCGTTTCAGATTTTACCTGAAAATTTATAATATAGCAACATACTGATACTCACAGGCAAACAAAAAACTTCCTCATCAGTGGATCTTCTCTTCTTAATGGAGGATATCTGAATACTGTGAGTCTGGCGAAAAGCTGCAGGAGACAGAGATAGATAGATAGATAGATAGATAGATAGATAGATAGAGAGAGAGAGAGAGAGACAGAGAGAGATATGAAGTGACACTACACAGCTATAGCGAAGGTGTCACATGCAGTTGGTTAGGAAACAGACAACATGCAGTCTGCCACAAGCAGTGAATCCCAGTGAGCACTAAATGACCAGATGATCTCTGACCCATACATACAAATCCTATATTTACATACTTTGCATATAATCTAAATTGAATTTTTACTTCATTTCCCTCCCCACATAAAGTAAACAATTTCACTCTAGCCAAAATCTAGACATTTGACATACAATTGGGTCAAAAACATCTATTGCACCTCTTTTAATTGCTTTTGTGGTCACTGGGTATGTTAAAGTTTCAGACACAAGCACCATGCTGTGTGTGTGTGTGTGTGTGTGTGTGTGTGTGTGGGTCTTAGGGTCAAAGGCAAGACAAGTTTTTTGTTTTTCCTGTGAAAGCTTATTTTATATGCTATTAATATGCATAAATATTATAGCATTTCACTTATTTTTTCAATATGTATTCAGATTAATGGTTGGAATCACAATAACATGAAATGTTTGGAAACATAAAATGATGTACAAATTAATTTGTGTGTATTATTTTTATGATTTCTTTCCTTTTTTCTGTTTGTGTCTTTGACCCATAACTTGCTGCATGTCTTAGTCTATTTATAAGCACCAAATGAACATTATAGAGATATTATAATGGTCCAAAAAATGATGCACTTTTTGTTTTATAACTTTAGTTTTCAGGACTAACAATATTCCACAGCCACATGAAGGTCCATGCAAAACTCTGTAAAGACGGTGAACCTGTGCGTGTTTGTATGTGTGTGTATGTGTGTGTGTGTGTGTGTGTGTGTGTGTGTGTGCGTATACATGCAAAGCCCCATCACCAGCCCCAGCACTACTTACGGCGTTTCGTACCCTCAGAACTTTTTGTGCCATCACTGACGTGCTGCTTGCGGATGCTGTCCTCGTCTGCTTTGCGGTCGCGCCCTGGACATGCACAGATACGAGCCTCGAAACACCGCCGTCCCAAAACCTGACCACTGTGAGGACACACACAGATATTCAGTGTCTTAATCACGATGGCACACTGTCATATAAGACTCTCAGGGAAAGTCAAGGACTTACTCTCTGGTTTCCAGAGTGACGATGATGAGGATGGGGCGTCTATTCATTCCACCCACGCAGCTGGAGTTGCACATGAAATTGTAGAGGATGGTTGTGAACTCAGTTCCCACCTGTTGGAAAAAAATCATCCATAGATGTGAATATCATGCAAATAAAGTAGAGAAAAGTTAAGTAAACCACCTGGATGTTCATTTTTAATATACTTCGTGTCGTATGAGTCTCTGGTAGTTTGGATGTTGTGATGTGAGTTGGTGATTGACCTTTCATTTGAATTTCAATCTGAGAAACTAGAAATCTAGAACTAAGTGAGAAAAGGTGTGTAGTGACAAGGCAAATAGGTATGTGTTTTTGTGTGTAGGTGTGTGAAAGACTTACCTGCGGGGGTTCGTATGGCACCAGAACACTCTGGCGCCCGGTAATAGAGTCTTCCACATACTGGGCGTGGCTGTTGCCCTCCACTCTGATCAGATGACTGGGTGGTGCAATTTGGCCTGTAAAACAAAATGAAAAGAAGTCAGACTTTTTAAATTCATTCTATATTATATTTAAAATCATGAGCATGTTTTGGACCTATTGCAGGTTTGCTTACCGTCATTGAATTCTCGGCTGAGCTCGTGGTTGGGGCATCGTTTGACCACCTCGGTCACATGTTCAGCTTTTTTGTAGACAGGCATTGCCCGGATGACCGCTCCCTGAGGTGGGCTGGTCAGAACTTTGATCTGAATGGGACATGTTTTAGCGATCTGACAGTATAGCTTCTTGAGGTCTGTGGAGTACTGGAAAGAACAGAACAAAAAGGAGAAGCGTCAAAAGCCAGTATAAAGTCTTTTGTATCTCCTGTACCAAGACCAATGCAATAAAACTTTCAAAAGCAGAGAGGATGTGGCCACGGGCCCAGTAAAGTGAAACACCTGCATCATCGCGGCCTTTTACCTGAACAACAGCCATAAACCATTAAAAGAGGAGCAGCATCTGGCTACTTCTGCCTCTGGCCTTAAGCACTAGGGGTTCAAATATATGAAGCCTGGAATTTTGGCCACGTGAACAGAGAAAAAGAAGCTACTATTTCAAACTGTAGCAATGTATGATAGCTCATCTGTTCAGCATTTCCCAATAGGTCCCGGTGACGACAACCTGATGCTACTTGAAAGAACGTTGTATCACTAACCGCAAAAATCATTCTTGCATCACACAGCAAGACTGACTCACCCTTAGTGCCATAGACCAACAATACCACCAAGAGGCATGGGCTTACTCATATACACTGCATCACTGAAAACTACAGTACACACACATTCACACAGCTTGCAAAACATCCTGATCAATGATGCAGCAATGAGTAAGAAAAAAAATGACTAGACTGTAATGTAGTCACAACAGTAACTACAGTATGCAGAGCCTCACCAAGAGAATCCGAGGTAAGACGAGTAATTTGGTGGAAAACATTGACGTCTGAGTTAGAATCAGACTGACAGCAAACTGATTTATTCAGAAGAGTCAGGATAGATAGATGGAAGGTGGTTTATGAGAAGAAATCCAGTGACACAAATAAATTGGATGCAGTCAGTCAGTTTAGGGTAACAACATTGTGCAAGTCTGATCTAATCATTCGTTTGCTCATTGCTTGAGTAAATTTACTAAATCTCTAAATGTGCATCTTAACACCAAATGAAAATAAAGTGAACCCTACAGTGCTCAGGCTCATGGAAAAAAAATGCAATGAAAACATACTCTTAAGTTCATTTCTAAAGCTGTGGAAGGAAGGAGGGGTAAAGAAAAGCGAACATTGCCCCTGGGCTGATTGGAGGAACAATAGGACATTAAATTCCATTTCTATTAACTTTTGATTTGAGGTGTTCTAGTGAGAGGTGCCCATCCCAACACCTGCCTATTATCTCTGTGAGTATTACACAAGCTTGGCAAGGATATGCACACACACACACACACACAAATGCACTCGCGTGTATATACACACATATACACACACTTTTGCAAAAATCCCTGCCATTTCCCTTGGGCTTGTAATTAACGTCCCTGAAAGACTGAAAAGAAACAAAAGAAATTGGAAAAACAAAGTTACGAAAGGTGTGTCAGTCCACAAAAGGGTGTAAGACTAGACTATCAAGATTACTTTAGTTCTAAGACATAAGAATCTTTTATATAATCTGAATGATCAAACGGGGCGAGGCCTCAGTGTGAAGTTTGTGTAGATGTTAGCTATATGCCCCGGATTGGCCGCTTCAAACTGAAAACAAAATACTACACAAAACAAAGTCAAGATCTAACCAGCTCAGCTCTGGCCTACAAATTAGGCTTTCACCAGTGAAATCATGGAGGTGTTTAAGGTTTCAGTGAGGTCTGCTATTAAAAAAGAAAGATGAATAGCTGTAATTTTCCTGCTGTTCCCAACAATACACATTTTGAACATGTGACATTTTCAGAAATGAGAAAAGTGAGAAAAGATAACAATATTTATAATTTATATTAACAGGATGTATGTAACAAAATAACCATCGGAAAATGAGAAATACAAAAAGACTAAGATGAACTGCTGAAAAAAATATAATTAAAAGAAATCTTAAATGTCATTTCACAGCAAAGATGCTGTTCTGTCAACACAAAGCACAAGAAGTGGAAAAAACAAGCTTGACATTTTCCCTTCATACAACAACCCATCCCTACACACACACACACACACACACACACACAGCATCAGTAGGAACACCAATCCCAGCCCTGAAGCAACACATTTCAAACATAAAAATGTGTGCCGGCTGCTGTGTTTGCTCTAGGCCAAGCATGAGCTGCTGCTGAAAGAGGAAAACACACACACACACATACACACACACAAAGGGTGGAGTTGTACAGTGATCTGATTGATGGGAGTCGGAGGCTTTTTCACAGGGAGGGGCATTTTGGCGCTAACATGCAATTATCTCCCATTCACTGGCCACAATCTGAATTACACAGCTTGGGAATGTAGCACATACAAAAGCTGTAAGAATAACTCTTTGAACGGGGGCAAGGATTTGTTCCAGTGACACGGCCTACAATAGGAAGAGCTCAATAGCGGACTCCACTAAACTGCTGGTCTGACACAACAAGAGCGACAACACTTGAAGCTCGGTGTGTGGCATCTCTTTAACAGCCGAAAGCAAACACCTGGTCTTTCTGATCCAACAGTCTGCTGACGTTAACAAGAGTAAGGATCTGCTCTCCTTTATTTATTAGTACATCAATGGAAATTTAAAATCAAAGGAATAAAAACTGCCTAATGGCCTAAACAATAATCCCTTTCATATACATCACATATAGACAGTGATCATTACATTAGGCTCAAAGTTTAGAGAGACTGTACAGATCTGCACATACATATGCAGAAATACTCCTACATACTCGCACAAACCCCCTGCGTGTCAGGGCAGGTCTGCAGCTGCAGTGTTGGCGTTGAAGTGAAGAAGAGCTGCGCGTTCAGGCAGGATGGGGCGGCTAGGCCCAAAGCCCTGGCGCCTTCGGTCTTGTCCCCCCTCATAGCAGACATGTGCCATCACGCCCCAGGCCGCTCGCAAAACCGGCTTCATTGTACAAAAATGCAGAGCTGTCCCCCTTCCCCACACAGCAGGAAGGAAAAATATAGGGGAAAACACCTGTGATGGTGATTGTGATGGTGATAGTGACAAAACAGACTGGAAAAAAAACTCAACATGCATGGAAACCATGGATAAGGGAGGAATATGCGGAAGGCAGAAATATTGTTATGAATTTATCTATGTGTGAATTAAACACATTAAACCAAAATCCTTATAGATTCTAAATTTGAATTGAAGATTCTCTAAGCACATTTGTTTTGCACCGGATGAGACGTCTAAATGACGTACGAAAGAGGCAAAGTAGGCAGGACAGTTAGCCAAGGAGCCAGAGCGATAAAGTGTGTATGTAGAAAAGTAAAGCGACACATAATCTATATTATGGTATGCCTATGTTTTAGCACTTCATCAACAGTAAATCAGCCAATCAGGTGCATGGAAGCACTTAGTTACACTTAGTTAAAAAAACTGCAGGATATTTTAACACTTATGTTGAAACTCAAAGCTGGTCAGTTGGGTTTTTGAACACTCTACAATTTAATAGATGATGTTTTCTTTCCATCTCTACCTTGTTTACAGATGCAAACAGAACCCTCTGTGCTTTCTGTCACTCCTTAAATGCCTTTTCATTAAATTATATGCTTTCAGAATGCATTCTTTCCCTGAGAAATGTGTGACAACTTCATGTAATTATGCTGGATTTCCCCAGTTTCCTTGAATGGTCGCCCTGATGCACACCACCAAATTCTTTCCACTCACAAACCCCTTTTCATATCCTTTCTAGAGCTTTTCATCTGCATCTGTGTGCACATTCAAATACATACAAAAAACCCATGGCACAAAGGCTGGGCTTTAGCTTCTGAAAAGGTCAGGAATTTAAAAAGCTAGTGTCGGCTGCAGACGAAACGGTGTTTTGGTGTGAAACGATAGCTAGAGGAGATTGAGATCATGACTATATGATCTGAAACAAACATGGCTGTAAGGAAATGAACAGTGTTTCATTGAATTGATTCAGTAATTGTTGTTCTCTTCTTCTTTAAACGCTGTAGCATACACAAAATCTCTTAATATTCAGGAAACCCTCATGGTACGGTGTCTGTACTTCTTAGAAACATACATAGAAATAAGTCCCTTCATAAAAAATCTTTTCAACCAGAGCTCATCTGACATGAAAAAAAAAAACAAAAAAAAAAACAAGCACTCCCTCCTCTTCTTTCTTTTTTTTTCAGTAGGTTTTAGAACTTCATGCTGTGCAGTCAGACGAGTCCTGACAAGCTCCTTGACACAAACAAGCCTTGGCTCCATCTCATGAGGCATGGGACGGGCCTGCAGATGTTCCCGGACAAGCTGCATCTTGTCACCTTTTGCTGGAACACTCGCTTCTTTGAGAGCTCCCCCCACCACCACCACCACCCGCTTTTCCCTCCGCCCTCTCCCCTCCGCACTCTGCCGTTTCCTCCGGCACAGTACAGCATGAAGTCAGAGAACTTAATTCATGGAGCAGTGATTGGCCTCTCAGCACGATAGGGTTCAGTAAGGAGGCACAGAGTATTTACACAAGTATTATCAATCCATTCCTCTAATCCCCTGTCCTTTGCCTGAGACTACCCAGTATACCTGCAGTGGGGTCCAATGGGCTCACAGCATGCTAGTGTTAAAATGCGTTAAAACGCTAAAATGCAAACAAAGCTGATGGTTTGTCACACTTGTGATAAGTTGACAGTGGATTTCTAATGAAAGGCTCTATGCCCAAATCAAACAAATGATACATCAACACCTTAAAACAATAATTTCTCTGGAGTCCCGGCTCAGAAAGTGAGACTAATCAGTGGAGTCATCTTACAAAAGACAGCGCAAAAAAAAAAAAAAAAAAACAGGATTGCAAAAGCATTCCTGTAAGTGAGGTAGGCTGGATTCAATACCAGGAAATGCATGAGTGTGTTTTGTGTGTCACCGAAGCCTTACTTAGGAAGACGTATCTGGGATAAAGGTGTGTCTGCAAAAAGCAGGATTTATCTAGAAATCTGAGCCTTCTAATTTTGAAAGGTTGAAGCATCAAAAACAAAAAAATATATATTAGATGAATATATATTTGTGAATATTAAATTTTTTTTTAAATTAATTTCTATGACTGACATAACCCCCTCCCCCCCCTCTCACAATTTATTTTTAGATAAAAGTCCATGTTAAAATTAGAAGTGTGACTGTGACTGGTAAAATCTGTAAAATTTAAATTTTAACAAAGCATTTGTCTCTACACTCTCAGAGTATCTTGGCTACAACCCAGAGACAGTTGCCCGGTGCTCATGCATCCTAATCAATTCTCACCACTAGTACTGTACAATCGACAGGTACCTAGGGTTCTGTGATAGGATGAGCCTCAAACAAGACAATGGAGTGTATTTTTCTCACACCCATAAGCTTTCCACTGAACTCTGATGTCAGGTACCTGCTGTTTTTTGGTGGAGTAGGCCACATGAGCAAGGATGACATGGGCTGTTGTGGGAATCAGGCATATGTCACTATCCCACAGAGCCCTGCAGCCAATGAGCATGAAGGGACTGTCTGAGAAAAGTTCCTTCCCTCCACTTGTTTACTCAGAGGCATAAGACATTACCTTTTATCATCAGTGTAATGGAAACACAGGTTTTTCCAGACCATCTTGTGCCAAATGGCACATCATTCATGATGCTGAAAATCAATTCCCATAGAATCAGAAACTTGTTTAATGAATTAACCCCTTACGTTGAAACGGCTGGAAATTCTAGACCTGCATTGGTATTAAATAGCCAGCCAAAACAAACTGTCACAGCCACTACACTAGCTTTATTCTTTAGGTAGTCTTATCGCAGATGCAAACCTACAGATGCAAAGCTACAGAATAAATTTTCTATCGCCACCTGCCGGTGACATCGGATTTAACGGTAACGACTGTCCGCTGGGGTGCGCTGTCCCTTAAGATGACCGCCTTGTGGTCTCATATGGTTGGCTGTAATTTACTAAGCGACAGCTTATATGTTTACTGCCTACAAGGGACAGCCCCTAGAACCACTAGAACTTGACTAGCTGGTTTTGTCGCTTGTCAGTTTGAAGTGGCACAAATCTGAGCAAAACAAACATGACACTGACACATAAGTAGCTACTGTAATATTCACTGATGCATGTTATTGACGCCATGCAACGATAAAATAGCATTTACCTCTAAACAACTAGCATTTGGAGATAACGAACCAGCAGGAGGCACTCATGAGCACTGAGCGTTTCGACAAGATGTAATGACTTCGTCCATCCATCCATAATCCATGAAATACATTTAATAATTTCATACGTGTTCACAGGACCAAGATTTTTGTGAGTACTAAATATGAGTAAAAATGCGTACTAAATCATCTGGTAATTTGTAATCTCTGTTAGGGTATCCTTCCATTATTTCATCAACTACTGTATCTTCTTACTGTTAAGTTTATTGGATCAAATCTGAAGGTGAGTTGAATGAAGTCCTGAAATGTGACTTAGAATTGAATTGCATATATATTTTTGAGAGGAATCCGGATGCCTTTTAAGTGCTTTTAAGTGTAACACTTGAATTGAACCACTTGAATTGAATATGGTGGCACCTATATGCAATAAGTAATAAATAAATGACAGGATATTGAGGCTTGCAAACATTTTACAAAATGCCAACTGTCTTTATAAACACTTACAATAACTAATGATATGTTTTTGCATACTTTCACACATTTATATATTAGAGCTTACGTTGTACATGTCTCTATGTGTAATGTCTCAGAGTTAATCATAATAGGTGATTATTATGGTGATTATTATTGACTAAACTGATGTCCTCCTCCCCTGCGAAGTCTGTACCTCAGAGTCCTCCTAACCAGTAACACTATGATTATAAATAAATATTTAACTGATTATAGGTAGAATTTGAACCACAGAACCCTATGGGGCAGTAACAAAGCTGTAGTCAGGGCTAAGATTTAGTGTGGGAGAACACACCTCTCAGTAAGAGTAGGCCAGTTAAACCTCAAGGGCTTTTTCCTTTTGACAGGTGCAGTTTGGTAATTAAGACTTCCATATAGATCACAGAAGAGCCTAGAGCTGAGATCAGTCAAAGACTTCACACTGCTTCAAGAGAAATAATCTTCCTTCTAGCAGCATGTGAAAGGCCATAGCTGGTTCATTTATCTACAGTAAATGAATGCATCATTATAAATAGGAACAGACATAATGCCTTTTGTATAACAAATGAAAATTTACATTTTCTCCGAAATATCAGTCTCTGAGGCGTCTGAACCATGTCATAATCAGCCTGTATGAGTTCTTGGGAGTGGTAATAACTGGAGGGCACAATGTTGTAATTTTCAGTAGCAAAGAGCTTCTGTTGTATGTTTTAATGTAGGCATTTCTCGCTTATGACTTTTTCCACAGAAATATTTGGATTGCATTACAGTTATCTCTTATCTGAGTTAATTGGACCTCTGTAGGAAGAACTGAACTGACTCGGTCAAAGGTTTTTCATTTCATTCATATGACAATAAAATGAGTGTTGCTTCTGTTTCAGGTGAACTAATAAAGCCTGTGTTTGGATTTCTGTAAAGCTGCTAAATGTTAAAAGCACTACATACATAAAATTAAACTGAACTGATTAGAATAAACCTAGAGTTCCTGCGTCTTACCGTCCAGGTGGCTGACTTGGCTGTGCTGGACTGCTGGAAGGACACGTCAAAGGTGTGAGGACCAGCGTAGTCTGTGTTGGAGGGGATGGCGGGAGATGGAGACAGAGCCTCGAAGGTTGAACTAGGCTGGGCGTAGGGTGACGGTGCTGTCACATTGTTCTGAGCGTGCTCGTTGTAGGGGCTGGTGGAGGTGGAGCCGCCATTTTGATCCATTCCGTTGAAGGGCCCCAGAGTGGTGTACTGCGACTAGAGAAACGAAATATAAAAGGAAAGTCATCCAAAGAAACCCTTACATGCATAGACATGCTAGACCTTCAATAAAGTAAAACAGCATGTTATAAGAACAGAGGTGTTATAAGGGTGAATAGAGTCTGTTACCATTAACTTTGATGCTGGTACATCAGATATTGATGTGAAGAAGACCTAATTTGTAGTCACAGAAATATTGTGATGTTCTCTCCGGCCTTTGTCTTTTATTTATTAAATTTTTCTCTTCTGTAAGGTTTTGTGTACTTATGGTCTTAAAAATAAAACCAAACCAAAAATACAAAACTATAAAGGAAATGCATTTTCACTGATCAGATTCTGTACATAATTCAAATTCATGCTTAGATGAGCAAAAAACGGGCCAATGTTTGGTCTGACAGAACCACACACATCATAGAGAAAAGAAATCCACCAGACTGAAATGTGCTTTGTGTAGCCCCCCACTTCTATACGATTAAAAAAGTAAGTAAACATTTCAGTTGTACCTGCCACACTTACACCGTACCAGCTTGCAGACTACCACAACCAGTGAAGATATCTGGTTATTCAACATCTTATCTAATGTAAAAGCCCAGTGTGAATAATCAACCAAATAGAGTCCAAATCTAGGACTCCAACAATGGCATATAATATTTCATTTAGATGTCTGTGGATGTGAATGGAGATTATCCCTAGATGTGAATGGAGACTAATTGCAGCTCTAAATGGAGATTAAATGGATATTTCATAATATGATGGGCATTAAAGAAAGGGACAGTCGATGGGTGGACCCTACATTGCTCTATCTACATTGTTTGAGCAGAGGAATTAATATGACTGTCAAGTGAGAAGAAGGAAAATGTCCTGGAACTCAGCCAGCCTTTTCCTGCCCCAGTCCTCTGGTGGCCTAGTCAATTCCTTTCCCTTTATACATACCACATTCCTTTCTGAAGAAGCATGGCTGGGTGGCTATTCAAACTGTCATTAATCTCTACTAGAACATGCGTTCATTTCAGGACTGAGTCAGCTGTCCAAGCAATCACACACACACACACACACACACACACACACACACACACACACACACACACACACACACACACACACACACCAAACACTGCTAGTGGCCAAGGTGATGAGTTAGTTCACATTTATTCACAATTAATAAATAAAAAATTAAAATACAATTTGTTCACTTTGTTCACTTTTTTGTCCAACACAGTTCATTCCCATACACCTGAGTACACCTGGTTTACTCCTTTAACCTCTGCATACCTACAGCTAAGGGGAGTGATGCATTTCACCTGTGCAGATAGGGGTCAGTGTACGTGTGTGCCACGTAGAACCAATGAGACACATGTTTTAAAGACACCATCTGTGAAAACAATACACAAGCTCAGCAGGTATAGAAAAAAATGGCGCAATAGCAGAACACACACAAACTCGCTGCCTCGAGCTTCAACAGTACTACAGCTCTCAGACACAGTTACACAATGTAGCACTTACAACATAATGGACTCCTCTAGAGATGGAGGGGCCTAGCTGGGCATGCTGTCTGTGTGTTTGCGTGTGTGTGTGTGGGTGTGTGTGTGTGAAAGAAAGAGAAATCTTACCATGGATTAGGCTTTAATTTTAAAACAGACAATAACCTGTTCAATCTGCTACGGATCAGGAAGGGCCCTTATTGAATTTTTAATACAAGGTGTAACAAAGTGGTAAAAACTGATTTTACTGTCCTTATGAACAGCTACATTTCACGCTATGAACTCAGACACACAGAGGCAGCTCTGTGGAAGAAAAACATAACAGTGGAAGAACCAGCTCAAGCATTCAGTGTGTGTGTGTGTTGGGGGATATTTCCCATACACTTTAAGTCACTCTGACATCATGGGCTCTGGGTTTGTGGCATAGAAATACAGGTGCCAGAAGCCAAAACAAGGCAGGCATGAGAAAGAAATGAGAAGTTCATCAGAAGTTTGGAAAACAGAAATAAAGTTCAACAAATGCATGATGAACATGCTTGAAATTTAATGTATATGCCAGGAAGTTGTAGAGAACATACGAGCTCTGGATTGCTCGAAATATTAAATCAGTGAATACACAACAGTGAGAAAACCAAAACTCACAAAACAATTCATTAAACTGTTTGAGTGCACGCAATATAAGCAATTGTCATAAGACAAAGACATAGTGTGACAGAGAGCATGAGATTACACTGCCTTCAATCTTCTCTTTAATCAGTTATCCCCATAATATAACAGTCATCTAACAACTACTTTAACTGCTCTTAAAAATACCACTCTGTTTATAGCCTCCTCAGAGTGCAGGCCCATGAGATATCAGAACGCTAAAGAGAGGAGCTATAAATCAGACACCCATGATGGGGCTGGTATCCTTTAATAACGCTGGTACACAGGCCACATTTCTTTCACAGTGGACAGATGCTGGGGTAGGCGCATCAATTCAATGGCAAGCGCACAGAGCAATAGAGAAAAATAACTGACCTTCGGAATGATAGCTCTCAATGCCACCCTTGGAATCTCAATAATGCAATAGCACATTGCAAAGATTTTTGAAATGCAAACAGTCCCTTAACTAAAAGGTTACGATTGATTTCAAGCCAATTGCATAAGCTTTGGTTTTGGCAACTACCAGGATGAATTAATTACTGAATTTAAATTACTGATAAAAATCTTACATAGTAGGTTTTGGCTCATGTTCCTAGACAACCAAACTAAAATCTTTGTGTCATGCATCATTTACCACAGAGAATGGTATCAAATATTGACATTACCTCCACTCTGAGATTTTCAGTCAGTTACATAAGATATGTGTAATACATGTAAGAATACAAATACAGTATGACGTGTTTGTCTTCAGGGACCCAAACTGTGTTCAGGATATTTCAGTAAATGTAGAAGCTCTATGCATATTTGATTTTTACCTGATATACAGTTAAAATTTACATTGCATAATTATATAATAAGAAATATAATTATGCAAATATATTAAAAAAACTTTTTATGTTTATAAAAGTTAGGAAGAATAAGATTACCATTTTGCAATTTGAATAAATAAAACATGATAATAAATGTTTAACTCACATGTAGGCCAGACTACATCGCTAAGTATGGCTGGTTCCATTTTATCTCTCATGACATTATTATACCATTGAAATTACACTTTGTGCTTTATTTTGCAAAGAACACATGGGCACTACATTCCAACAGAACACAGTTAAAGAAGAAATCTAATCAGATTATCAGTCCTCACGGTTCTCATGGATAACTATCACCAAAAGGTAACTAGTTAGGTCCCAATTCCTGATAGCCACAAGCAATAAATCATATCAACGTCTTGCTAGGTTCAGATTTGTATAAGGTGATAGATAGGATTCCTTGTTGTCCAGAACTTTGAGACATTCTAAGCTCCAGAAAAGAGACACGAGTAGGGGGTGACCTGGCCTGGGGGGTAAAATAGCTGCTGTTCTGATGAGTGCTCCAGTGACCTGGGCAGTGTGTAGGTGCTGACAATCTAAGACATTCTTGAGAGATCTACAGGGGGAGAGTCCATTAAGCACTAAATTGAGGAGGGGTGGTGGAGTAAGGGGGGGTTGAGTAGGGTGTCTTCACTAGCTTCATGCCCAGTGGGCTAGGCAGAGCAGGCGATTGTATCTGTATCAAAACACTGTTAAAGCAATTAAGCCTTTCACGCTCGACACCCCTTCTCTGGGATACTATAGACACATTCTTTGAGGAGACTCTACCAAGCATTACATAAACTGGGGGTCTTTAACCAGATACCTTCCCCCTCCTTGAGATAAGAGAGACATGGGCATCACTCAAAGACTAGTCACTGCTCATTGCAAAACCTGAAGAAGCTCCTAACACAACCGATATACTTCAATGTATTTTGCCACCTTTATGCATCTGAAATAGTGTCTGAGTGGGAAAAAAAATCCTTCTACCTGCCATCTACCTCTATGTCTCCTCTTACAACCTTTTACACGGGTGACTCTGGAGGTCTAAAGACTACCATCATTAGAGAGGGAGAGAGGAGATGAGAGGGAAAAAGCATCTAAGAGCATTAATCAAAGCTGTGTGAACTGTGGATTGGTTACCTGAGCTTGGCTTTTAAAAACTCATAGGTAGTTGGGAGGATTGGAGTGTGTTTCTAACAGCACTCAGGTCAAACACCAGACTAACGGTGTTGTGTTGACAATAGCTTTGTACCAAAGATTGGTGACTCTAAAGTCGGCAGTCTCAACTACCACCTGCCAATAAAGAATGGAGGGGATTTTGGAGAACAAACACACAAATCCACACACCATCTTTAACACCGAGGGGGGATTTTAAAAAAGACTCAAATCCAAATCCTGTCTCCGAAAACACTGAAGTAAAAATGTCTGGCATAGTTTTATAGGTGAATGTGTCACTGTGATTTAAAAACTTTCAAATACTCACTTGGATAAATAGTAAAACACACATCCTGTAAAAAATCCAAAAATGATCAATATAAATGCAAGCACAGTATAAAAAGGTTTTGGATGCAAAAAATTTAATGATAATATTTTATATTAATGAAATATTTACTAAACTAGGTGTTGAAAATTTTTATGTAATTTTTATGTATTCCCCCACCAAAAACATCTACAAATCTAAATCAAAACTGTCGGAAGATGTTAAATGAATTAAAAAAAAATAGTACAAATCTCATTTCTAATTCGCTTAAAAATTGTATTTTTATAAAAATAAAGTTCCCATTGTTTTTAAAAAAATTATTTAGGAAGTTTTTTAGATGCATTTTAGAAGTTTACTTTAGTAGATTCATCTGGTAACTTGATCCTATGAAAGCTATTTACTGTGAATTAATGTATTTTTAAGATTAGGTAGAGATGGAATACACTACAATAATAAGTACAAATATAAACTCTACTAAATTTTTAGTAAAATGAAAACACAGCTGACCAAAAACCAAATACTTGTTTTTTCTGTAGTTTTTTAGTTATTTCAGCTATTGCTGTGAATGTTATGTTTAAGATGCCTTCACCATCTGTCTGTACGAATGCTTTGCTAAACTGTAGAGAATTATTCTATGCAAATACGTTCAGCAATCTTAAGCAAACTCGCATTATTTGCGGAATGCCTTGGATAGAGCTGCAATCCAACAGACATAACAACAGTTGAACAAACATATTTGTGTTTCCTTCAAACAGACACAACACAAACAATCAACAGCAGGCAACTGTTTGAAAAATGAAAACCTCATCACACACAACAAAGCATTTAGTAATCACCAAAGTAAGCATCGAAAAAAAACTATAATGTTTTTCATATAACCCGGCAGGTTTTTTTCCGACACCAAAATTTAAGCTATTCCCAACTACCTGTAAACAGATTTTACATGAATAACTAATAAAATTAGTGCAGTGTTTATAGTTAAGAAAAAAAAAGTGGGTCCAATTTTGCCAGTCGCTCCATGGGATCCTGCCTAAGAACCCAGAGTGAAGACCTGGAAGCTCCGTTCATAGACGTGGACTAGTAAGGGCCTTACCTCACTGTATGATGCTGGGTTGTTGGTCTCCAGGTACAACATGTTGGCGCTGAGATTGAGCAATGCAGCTGCTGTTTGCTCCACAGGCTCCAGGATTCTTACCCCTTATTCTTTATCTATTTCCCCCTAAAACAGTGGTGATAAGGACTACAGATGGGAATGGGACAGTCTTAAAATCTCTATAGGAATTCTATGGGATTGCCATATATACCTGGAACACCGGAGGGGAGGGCCTGAGGAGCTACCTGTCCACACCCTTTTTTGGGAAGGTGCTACCTGTCTTCTAGCCAACCTTTAAGAACAATTCTGCAATGTTCTCCAAAATATAGGAGAGTTTGCTGTCTGATCTCATTTCTACTAAAGACCATCTTGCTTGGTGCCAAATGGAACATTCTGAATAATGATGCTCTAGACAATTTGGACAGATAATCTTGAGATTTAACAAAATTTGGACACAGATTTGTGTGTTCCCTGTAAAACAAAAAATCTGTTGTAACTCACATCTCAAGTCATGGATTTAAATATTTATGGATAGTATAGAAAGCAACCACTAATTCTGTCCCCACTTCTCAAAACAGCAATTTAAAATGTGTCCAAAATTTGGTGGTATAAAACTTCTAATCATTTTCAAAGATTTATTATTTCAAATGACAGACAAAACACACAAGGACACAATTAATTTGTCTGCATTTTGCAAAACAGAACAGAGACATACAAATTTTGAGGACGCTATGCTTTAAGAATCGTAAGCTGGCCTTAGAACATGGAATTCAGTTCACCATGAAGGCTCGGACAACCTCGAGCAGTCTCAGTCTCGTTATCTGCATATGAATGGATGCCCTCCCACCCCAACATGCCCCTAGCATTGCCTCTATTAGTGTCACAAAGGACTGGCTGTAGACTGCTTGTATCTATCAAAGATGACTGGTGTAGATGTGTTTTGAACACATAAATGTTGGTTCAGGGCAGGGGAACTGACTCTCTCCTTTGTAACCGAATTAACATGCCAAAAGGACTGTGGTTAAAAAAATCAAGAAAAAAATGAGAGAGAGGGAAAGAGAAAGAGACAGAGAGACAGACACAGATCAAGACACAGACAGTCAGTCAGTCCTGTCTGATTATTAAACAGATCTTGAAAAACATTAGACTCTTATGGGTCCATATTTCATTTGGGTTTTTCTAGGTTTAGCTTTTATACTTTCTTGCATTTATTTCTGAATTAACTGCTGATTTAAATTTCTGTCCATTAGTTCGCCAATAATGTTATGGTAATTAAAAACATTAAACAATATCCAAAATAAATAATGATGCATTTATGTAATTCTAACTTGTTTTAACATCACGTCTCTCTATTTATCACAAAATAGTTATAATGAAGTGAGAAAAATGCACTTGAGTCTCCTAAATTATAGCTAATTTGTAAGTATTTTATTTTCTAAAATAGACCTTCTGATTAGTATTTGTATTAGATTCTAGTCATAATGCAGAACCATAGGTCTGACTATGATACATTGCTGGCTGGTCAGCAGACATAATTTTTAATTGAACAGCTATAAGTCTGACAGTTTTTTTTTATACTCCCTGTAGATTGATGCCTTACGATGATTTCTCAATATATGAAAATTTTATATTAACAGATCTCTATTGTACTAGTAATATTTCCAGGAGGGCAACATAATTTTGTATTATTTCTTATATAATATTATGCATTATTTCTTTCATTATAATAATATTATATCTAAATACTGGCTGTATTTTGTTTTGTATTTTAGTTTGTTTAAAAAAATCCAAGTTTTGGAAAAAGGGGTGCACTAAAGACATTTGGACACATTTAACTCATTCATAAAGTGTGGAAAGCATAGACTTGAGGCTCCAGCTCTGGGGTGGGAATACTATTAACTCAGGTCAGAAAAGGAGAAAACTAATGCCTTTAGGTCATGAGGCTTTAAAGTGCTGTCACCACAGTCAACCCCCTTCTCCTAGCTGTAACTACTACCGTCTCCAATCAGTGGCCCACACCCTGTCTTGCAATTGGGGGGCATTTAGCCTTAGGTCACCTGGTCCAAGTACAGCCCAAAGAGACAGCACTACTCCACTACAGCACTATTACATCCAGGGGTGGCAGTAGCTCTTATTCACAACCTTTTGATGAGGGCAATTACTGTAGGTTAGCTAAACAAACTTCTAATTAGGTTAAAACAACACTGGTGAATACAGAATAGTGTGCTCACTACTATGTCTTTGAAATCCCAGTAGCCTACCGCTTCTGAGATTTGGTGAGGGCGGAGGGTTTGGGTTATTGTTGCATGAAACTACTAAGGAAAACTTTCCAAATAAACCATCAAATAATTTTCCATTTATTAAATAAAAAATATGGCAGGCACCTAAAAAATTAATTTGGAAATGTTTGGCCTTAACAGTGTTTACAAAATTGATCATGAATAAAATAGAGACTGACCCTGTCTCTGGGGACCCTGTCTCTGGATATCTGACCCTGATAGCATCCCTATTAATAAGTTGTTTACAATATAGTTTGTAGAATGGTGAATTTGAAGTGAATTTCTTGCCCAGTGGCAATGTCTACATATATCCCATCACCACAATGAGTGGAAATGCATGTGTATCTGTTGAGATATACATCACCTGGCCTATTTTTAAATGTATTTTTAAAAATAGCAATGTGAGCTCTTCAGCACTAGTTCACTGTTGTCCAGACAGGTTAGTGGAATAGTGATCATTGCTGCATTTGTTAAATGGTACACCACATTCTGCAGTGGAGATATATTAGGTACAGAATGTCAACACACATTAGACAAAAACATTTGTCTGTAAATTAGGTGAGGTTTGTATGGCAATAATCATCAGCTCTGAGGAAAGAGAGGAAGTAGAGCAAACACCAGTCTTTTGGGGCTCTAGACAAAAGATGCACTTAACCGAATGTCTCTCTTTGGGGGCTGTTAGGGCTTAGAGCTTCTGAATTAGTGCAGTATCGTGTGTCAGGTGCTTGGTGTTTGGCAAAACACCTGTACAAGGAGCTGACAGCGACCATCACCTCTCTGTTGAGAGAGAGAAAAAACATAACAACAACAAAAAAGTTTTTTAAAAAGCTTTTTAAAATACCAATGGTGAGCCACCTAGGACTCAAAGGCTCAGCTTTGCTCTAGATTGATTTACCATTTTAAAATAAAACACTTATGTTGAACTAATAATGAAATTAATTTGTTCTAAAACAAAGACATAGAGGACAAAGTGAATAGTTTACTGCCTGTTGAGGGAAAGGATTTGCACTCCACTGTGTGCTAATAGGAATTTGCTATTTGATGAGGATGCTACTCCCTGACCTTTGATTGGAGCTACCAGAGGATCTATAAGCAACCCTTGCTGAATATAGTGGTACACTGTCTGCATAAGTTCCAGGATGCAGCCTTCAAGACTATAGACAGTACCAGCCCCTGAGAGGCTAGCAAATTAGCAAAAGCCATACAGTACATATATAAAAGATCTAGGAATAACTGATTAACAATGAACTATCAAATGCTTGTCTGATTGTGGGAGGAAAGTTAACATCAACCTTGACGATCAAACATTTATGATTCATTCCCTGAGGTCTTAAACAACCCCTGTCCACCCCTAACCAGATGAACAGTCACAGTCTGAAATATGTAAAACTCTATACTGCTCACTCAGGTAACATCCTGTGTCAGGGACTAACATTTTGAAAAATTAGTCTCTAACACCTTATTTGCCCATGCCAAAGTATCTAAATGTTTTAAGTCAGCCATCATGACCATCCTTCTTCTGATGTACAGTTTCAGTCCTGAAAAACTACCATCCAGTAGCATCCAATTATATCAATAAAGATACATTGAACATACATACATTGAAAAGCTGCTTATGATATACATAACGGACTCAATAAGCATACAGACTAAACCAGATACTATGTGAGCCCTAACTTACCTGGAAAACAAGGTCACCAATAATATGTAATATTCAATTATAATTGAATTGAAACTACTACACCTTAATCGGAATATATCCCCCTCAACAACTTCTTGACAAATAGGTCCCATTTCAATAGGATGTATAACTATCTGTACAGCCCTACAGTAATCAACACCCCTCAGGGCTTTACATTCTGCCAACTATTGTACAACACTGGACAAATGTCGGTTTGGCCAGACACCCAAGTAAAATTACAGTTGAGTTTGCAGATGATTTCACAGAGGTGGATCTCATGACCAAAATGAATGACACAGAATTACACAGCCTACAAAGGACAAGACAGCCATGGGACTGGTACGACGTCAACAGACCCTTCTTCCACATCAACATGACTCCTGGGATGGTGGTTGACTTGAAGAACGCATACACCACACTCACACGAATGTGGAATTGGTGAGCAGCTTAAAATTCCAGTTAGAATCCTTCCTTGTCCCAGAGCAGATCCTGCACTACTAAAAAGGTCAATCAACCCCCCTTCATTTTTAAGAGGCTAGAAAGACCTGGGCAAACCTCTTCCTTCTACAGAGATGCTGCATCAAACAGCAACTGAAACACTGAATCACTTCCACTAGTGAGAGCAAAGCAGCTTAGTACACACCAGCACCAGGATTCCCACTATGGGGGACTTTTATACAAACAAATGTCAGAAAAGGGCCAGGAGTAGCAAGAGTCCCATAGTGGGTAGGACTCACCCCACCCATTACCTATTTCTCCTACTCTCTTTGGGAACACCTACCAGAATTGTGAATAATATTTTTTTCCAGAAGCCGTATAGCTCACCAGCAAGATAACTGACAACTTAATGACCTTTTGATATCTGTATAAAACTGTAACACGACTTAGCAGTTCATACACAGCTAGGACTGCTCAGATTCTCTTCCTGTCATCTTAGTATGTTTTTCCTATCAACTGTCATGCTTGACTTGCTCATTATGCATCTAAATACAAAGACAAAGTCTTGTTTAAAGTGGCGTACAAATAAAAAGGAACTGAATTGAATTGTATATTGTTTGCACCACCTGGGCAAATGAACTTCACATACTTCAATATTTTTTCATGTATTCAATTCCTTTAAATCATTAACATCAATTTTTATCCTGACTTATTATCCTACAATATTGAGCCAGAATAAATACTGGTTCATTTTGTTTATACTTGTGTGATAAAGAATCTTGAATGGTGTTATAAAAGGATAATAAACTGTTAGTGAAGTCTAAAGGACCAGACACCTGTGGGCTCCTAAAAACAAAGGGTAGGATAAAAAGTCAACACCTGCACATAAAGATGTGGAATAACTTTACTACATTAGTTTCAGTACACATCTTTTCCCCCCTTTTTTTGCCCAATGCACAGACCAAATGATCAAATGATTGTAGAATCTCAATGGTTCTTAGGATAGTTTAAGGTTTTTTTTATCTTCATGCTTTACTGATCAACCAATTTTTAATAGACATAATTACACTTATGTAGAAGTTACCACAAAAGTTACGGTTACTGCAAACCACTGGCAAAAGACCTTCCAGTAAAATAATATGTACAAAAATGGGTGAACAAACAGTAATTTTGGAAGTGGTGGCAGCATGTAAGCAACACCGCTTTTTAATGCTCTGTAACCACCTCATGCTGAGTCAGGGTCTGGCAGAAAAAGCAGTTCAAAAGACCCAAAATAAAAGTCAGACACATTGTAGACTAAACAGTCAATACAATCCAAGTGAAAGACATTCCTATATTATGAAATGAACTAAATTCTTTTTTGGCTTGTCTGAATCCACACCCAATGTAAATTTTAGCAGGAGATATTCTCTCCAATCTGTCAACACCTAATTCAGGTACTGCCTTCTCATTGGATCACAGGGTGAGGCCGCTGTGTCTGGGCCCCTCCAGCACAAACATTACTGATGCACCAAAATCACTGACAGAATATTCTAGATACTTTCTTAAACTAGATAAAATGTCAGATAAACAGAAAAAAATATTATAAAAAAACACCCTTTAATACACAAATTCAGGGAAGAAAAACTAAAAAATTCCACAGGCTCCCTAAGGAAAAAATGTAATTAAGGAACTGAGCTTCTCCTTTTGCTGTTACCCTTAAACATCTCTTAACGTCCCTTATTCATTATCCAAACCTTGTCACTATCTCTCTTGGACAGTAAGTTTGTAATCCTCAGCTGATCTATAGCTCTGTCTTGTCATGAATTTATTTTTTATTTTTTGGAGTTCAATACAACACTTTCTCTGTCACCATTTTTGTCACATTCCTCCATGTTATTTGATGCCACGTTCTTGGCTCTCGTTTAGTCTCGATTCCACCTCCACCATCCCCCTCCTTCAGTGTGACAGAGGAGAAGGCCCAAAGCTCAAATCCGCATGGCGGCAGGTGCTGCTCTAAATAGTTGCCCTGCGGCTAGTGAAAAAGTACACACCTCCCAGAGGAAAAGGAATTTCAGATTTAAACATAAAACCCCTTCACAATACAAACAGCAATCCCTGAGGGTGCTAAGTCTAGCAGTCCGTACCTTTTAATGACTCATCAAGCAGTCACACCCCTTGAAAGTATCCCCATCAAAAAGCTGGCCAATGCCCACCACCCTCCTACCTCAAATAGACACACCTCAGAGTGCTCCATCCCACCACTGCTGTGGCACGTCTGGTAGCTCAGGCAGGGGTGGTAGCGTGCCATGCTCACTGCACCACACCCAATATTAAAGTAAGGAAGGTGGGGGCGGACACAGGGAGGCAGGGTGCAGGGTGGTGCTGTAAGTATGGGGGGCATTAATCACCAGTTTAAGAGAAAGCAGAGCCCTCCCCACACTCAGCACCCCAGGGTAGAGAATCACAGCGATTTGTGTGCCTCTCCTTTTTATCCTCCTCCTTTGCTTTACTGCTGGACAACAGCATTCCTGCACTGGGAGGAGACCCATCACCTCACTTCCCCAGCTTAGAGACCAAACTGCAGCTCTATCTACAACTCACACTCTCAGATGCCACACTTTCCACTGCACTTCTGGTGTGTATATGCTTTTACTTAGGCAGTTAATGATGTAACCAAGCAGGACAGTTAAATTCTCACACACCCAGTATTTAAGGAAAAGAACGTGAAAGTAAATATTTTTTAGTAAAAAGGACAGGGTGAAAAGCCTGGTGCTGAAATAAAAATGTTTGACTTACATCAAAGTAGAACATTTCTGATTGATAGTTTTCTTGCAGATCATTGCCATGTTCCCAGTGCATGAGTCCCGTATATGCACCGATTGTACCAACAATTCAGAAATCAGTTCATCTGTGTAACTGCACATCATCGGAAGCATAAATAGCAGCAGGGCGACTGCTCAGTTTAACACTAGAGACTTTCTATTGGTACACAGTTTTACATGCATTCAACCTAATTGCAAATCCAATCAGATAAGTGCTTCCTAACTTGACCTGGGGAACCCCACAACAAACAACAACCACAGATGTGCATGTGGGCAATAACGGTTTTCACTGGAGTTTACCACAAAATTTCCCCCAATGCCAAAGGATGCACCTCAATGGTCACACCAGACAAAACAAGTTTTACTTGCATAGTGCTAATAGGAGTTTTCTGGGGTTTTTGTGTCATCACATTTTTATTTAATTGACAGCAATTATGTTTTCAGCAAGGCAGCCTGTAAATTAATTTATGGATAATAATTATAACCTTAATTTCCATAAAGGAAAATATTGGAACATATAATGGCTATAATTGTTGGAAGAGGTCCTTGGCAATAGATCTTTATTATTTATATACATGCATTTGGTTGTTATCCAGTTCCCTCATGGGAGCATAATCTGTAAGTATTTCCACTGTACTAGCCTCTTTTTCACAATTTTAATAGTTTGAAAAAAAAATAATAAAAAAACAAGCCTGTATGACCTAAAGTATTTTTTTTAATCTATGGAAAATTGAAATAAATTTTATATAAGCAAATATTTACCACAATTACATTAAATCAGTAAAAAAATTAAAAACAAAAAAAAGTTTTTGGAATGAGTTGCGAAACATTTGGCATTATGAAGAATGTTATTGCGTTCAACTGAAATGGTTTCTTCACTTGAGGCATTTTTTTTAACCATTTAGAAAAAAGACTTTAGATGAATTACTAACATCTGAAATCAGAAATCACTTCCTGCATTGCAAAATATTTCTGCAATAGAAGTATTAATCCTGAGGACATGAAGATGATGCAATAACCAAGAAGAGCTTCTTAAAAAAGCTTCTTAAAAAAGCTAATTCTCCTAGTACTGTGAAGCAGGGTTATGTACACATTGTCAGTGCAGTTTACTGACTGAAGCAAATAAAATGAAAGAGAACACTAGAAGGATTGCTGCATTGAAAAACGGACAGCTGATAATGCTAGTAATGCTGAATAGGTAAGTGGGACACTCACTGCGAGGTGATCATCAGAGCCGTGCATGGTGATACAGTCCATGCTGATCTGAATGGTGTTGGATGGAGAGTTGACTGTTGCACTGTCTGAGAAGTTCAAGAGCTCAATGGGCTGAACGGTGTGGAACGCAGACCTGAGGAAGTAGAAAAAAAAAAAAAATACCCAAGGGGACCCTTTTAAAAGGTTCCAAAAATTTTTGTAGTCTTTCATATTGTTTTTTGCAGTGCCCATTCACATGTGTAAAAGAAGCTGTGCTGTGCAAATATACATACTGGTCCAGCATCTCCAGCAGCTGGTTAAAAACATCCGGCCCAAGCATGTCAGTTCCTTGTGAACTCGGACTCTGAGACATGGAGGCAAGGAAGGATCCCTCAGCCCATGACAGGCATGCTGCTGGTTCACGCAATCTGCTGAAACATATATGATACACAATACATATAAAATATTATCTAGTGCAAGAAACCCACATTCCTTGATTGGCCTATATCAGTCTGGTTTAAGCTAAATGTCTGCATTTATATATGTATACATGTAATAATATAATTATGACTCACAGTCATAAGAACTCTGTCATAAGAACTCTGGTCATTTTGTTTGCTGTGTGGTATTTATTGAATATTTAGCTGTTGTTAAATTTTTTTTTTCTTAAAAAAATATAGTATATCTGTTTAGTACAGTATGTGTCTGCATGAAAGTATCCATATTACCAAATCCATCCACATGTACATGAAGATGATATAACTACAATATCAGAATATTGTCTGTTGTTGAGAAAATGAATATAGAAATGCTCATGACCAAGGTTTCTACCTGATGACAGGCTAATAATGGAGTGAAAGAATGATAGAATAAGTGAGTAAGATTCAGTTGTCATGGAAAGTGAAAGATAAGTCTTATATTCAGATGGCATGTAAATTGGGTTGGACTCGTTAATAAAGAAAGTAAACATCGACCAGTGTGAAAGTAGAAGATTTCATGTAGTGAGCAGTGTCAAAAAACATGAAAAAATAAAAGACTAGATGCATTTCAGAGCTTAATTACAAAGACAACAAAGCTCACAGAGTACACTGTGTTTCAACTCAACACTGCAGTCAGAAGTCAACAAAATATAGTCATGGTCACCTGAAATGCTGGTTTGGACTTTAATAACAAAGCTTAAGGGCTACATAAAGGTGGAGTATAGGAATGAAGCAAGAAACTCCCACACAGACATTGATGCTCTCTAATTGCTTGTAAGTGTAAAGTGAAGCTTTTCAAAGGAAAAGATGACCATCAAATAAGTAAAACAGACAAATGAGTGTTTGAGGTGGTGCAATGTTAAGGATGACCAGCTTGACAGGAAACTGATACAGGCTGATAGTGCTGTTCAAATGCTTTCTGGTTTCAGTACTCAGTAAAAAACTGTCTACACTTGATGGGGTTATAAAGACTGGGGCTTCTAGGGAACAACCTATACTAAGGGCAGTTGCTGGGGCAGTTTAAAAATGTTAATGTAGATTTGCGGAGTTTTTATGAATTCTCTAGAATTTATAAAACTCCGTAAATCTACATTAGAGTCAAAGTCATTTGTAAATTAAGCTCTAAACCTTATAATATATACTATAAAAAGTGCTGCTCGTCACTCGTCACATCTTTTGAATTTTCCAGTGCAAGAAAAATTGCAAAACAATCGTTGAAATGATTGTTACTGATATTTATTCATTTATAACAGATGACAAAGTTAAAGATCAGATTTGAAATAACTGCATTTATACTTTTTTCAGACCTGTAAAATAAATCAGAGATTATTTGTGGTTCTGAATGAGAAAAGAAAGTATGACTGTCAGCACAGACACTGTGACCCTTCTTTCTCTGAAACGTAACACCAAGCAATGGCCTGAGGTCTTATTGTTCCTGTTGAAGAGCAGCGCATGCTGTGGGTCTGAGCAAAGCGGAATTCCCCCCAAAGTCTACATGACAGCAACACGACCTCTGTGATTTGCAGCATGCAGCATGTGTGCAGCTGGACTGGGCTTGGCAGTGTAGAGTGTTTGGTTATGTGTGTGTGTGTCTGGATGAAATAGTGAGTGTGTGTGTACAGTATGTGCCTGTCTGTGGCTGGGACTGGGGGTATCATGCTATAATGTGAGGCGGGCACTTGGGCGTAGAGCCGGAATTTCCCCACATTCTGTGAGCGAGTGATATTAATACGCTGCACGACGCAGACATACCTAATGAATATCTTCGAAGCAGGATGTGAGTTTACCACAGCCTAGAGATGAAACCCTACCACAGGTGGTTTAATACAGGAGTGTCAAACTCAGGAGGACAGTCAGATCCAAGTCTGATACTACTGGATTAAAACCAAAACTAATAAATGCCAAAAACACTTAAAAACACTTAACCTTTTAACCTTGTTGATAATAAATCTACACTATTCAAGGCTCTGACTGAATTTTATCTGAATACATATCCATATTTAAAAACCAAGAGAGTTAAGCATATGGAGCAGTGAGGATTTAATAATGAAATTGTGAACATTAGTATTCAGCCCATCAGCTAGATGTGTGTGCAGGGTGGAGATTGTTAAAAAAGTGTAAAAAAGTGTGTCAATCACACGTAATTCTAACAATCAGTGTCTTTTGTGTCACAAAAAAAAGATTGTATTGTAAGCCTTTTTAAAACAATATAAAGTACAGAAAAATTACATACTTTATCTTATGGAGGAGACATGAAGAATTTTTTTTAAATGATAAAATTATAAAATTTTAACATATAGATTTATGAGTTAACTTATAGGGAACTGTAAGTGTAGCAATTTAGTGTTTGGTCAATTTTCAAAAACTAAAGAGCAAAAATAGCATGAAGTCAGTACATATTTCGATTTCTAGACATATTTTTTTATCTGATGTCTTTATTAAGTTGTGTGCACAAGTGACTTTTGGCTCACAATATATTGAAAAATTATAATAACAAGAAGGGGGGCACGGTGGCTTAGTGGTTAGCACGTTCTCCTCACACCTCCAGGGTTGGGGGTTCGATTCCCGCCTCCGCCTTGTGTGTGTGGAGTTTGCATGCTCTCCCCGTGCCTCGGGGGTTTCCTCCGGGTACTCCGGTTTCCTCCCCCGGTCCAAAGACATGCATGGTAGGTTGATTGGCATCTCTGGGAAAATTGTCCGTAGTGTGTGATTGCGTGAGTGAATGAGAGAGTGTGTGTGCCTTGCGATGGGTTGGCACTCCGTCCAGAGTGTATCCTGTCTTGATGCCCGATGACGCCTGAGATAGGCACAGGCTCCCCGTGACCCGAGGTAGTTTGGATAAGTGGTAAAAAATGAGTGAGAGAGTGAGTGAGTAATAACAAGAGAGAAGCTTCCAAATAATAAGGGTGGAAGCCCTATTGTCAAACTGAACCAGATTTGCTGTGAACAATCTCATAATTACTACTAGGTTAATTCATGCAGCGATATACTAGATTCCTATTATTTATACATTTTAATGATTTCCATCTTCTTATTCATACATTCATACAAGTTCTGTTTCTATGTTGTAGATCTTATACAATACATATACACAGATGTCATAAACATTCCCACACAGTCGTTGTTGTTATAGGTACAGTATCAAAGAAGTCCATACCATGTATACAACCTGGACTTGGCAGGAGATATAAGGAACAAGAAAAACATGTTCAATTCCCCCTTTTAATACCTTGCCAAAAAGGAGTGGCACAAGCAGGAATTACTAAACTAACATTAATGCATTCATGGATTTTAAACCCATGTTAGTTTAATATGCAGTCCTGCCTGATTCTGAATGTCAGAAAAGCATACACATTAAGGGTTAGGCCTAAGACTGGAAATACAACAGAATTAACACTAAATCCTAAATGATGAAGGGGTGAAGACCGGTGGAGCAGCTTCAATAACACTCAAAATGCATCTTTCTTTGCTTAAAAGGTTCCCTCAGAGAACAGCTCAATGAGAAAAGCGTGGTCAATCCCCCTTTTATGTGCAGCCAAAGAGGTGTGGCACGGGGTGAATGCTTGAGCTGATTTAGACAGATATTGTTGTGCAGCCAGGTTTGTCACAAGAGAGAAACCATGTTTTACTCCCAATGTGTGGTCTAAGCCTACAGATAATGTCATTAGGTCTTGTGAGAAGTCACGTATGCCAAACACTGACAAGTCTATTGTCATAGTTTCAACATCCAGTTTTCAGTTGACTGTACAGACAACACACAGTGTGATGACTCTCCAGATCATATCAGAGCTGATGGTTATACAAAAAACTACCACTGCTTCTTTCTGTCCTACACATAAACATACACTGTATGGTCAATGGTTTGTATACACCTGGCTATTACACAAATATTTCAAATTTAGTCCAATGTTTGCTGTTGTAATTAGCTCAAATCGTCTTGGAAGGATTTCCACTAGATTTTGTAGGATATGTGGGATTTATGTTCATTCTGGCATAAATAAATGCATTAGTGAGATCTGGCACTGAAGTTGGGTGGAAGAGGTTTGAGTTCCAGTTCATCCCAAAGATGGTCAGTGGGATTCATGTCATGGCTCTGTGAGTTCTTCCATCCATTCTAGGGAAACTCTGTCTGCATAGAGTTCAATTTATATACATGGTACTGTCATGCTGGAGCAGATTTGGTTCCTCCTCCTCTGTGCCTTAGTTTCAGTAGTGATGGGAAAATATAATCCTACATCATACCCAGGCAGTTGGGTGCTTCCAAATTTGTGCCAGCAGCATGTGGAAGACCCACATATAGGTGTGATGGCCAGGTGTTAAGCAAAGTGTTTATATAATATGCAAAAAATGTTTCATTTATAATCCAAGAGCTAATGGGATCACTATCCATTCTACTGGCTCCTGAATCAGAACCGCACTCCATACCACAAAGCAAAATGATACTCATATACCACAGGATGTAATGGATATTAAATTGCATGGTGTCCATCTCTTACATTATATATTATTACACGTAATATTATCAACATTTTAGGCCAGTGAGGGCATGAGAAACATATATGTCCTCAGCAAGTGCAGACTCGCTGCTTTCTCAGGTCATGCATAGTGTGGAGCATGTTTCAGATTCACTGCTGGAGATATGACAGCTCAACTGAAAGACCACTGTCATGACATCATCATCAGCCCTGAATCTGGAGACACAGAGCTCTAATCAAACCTAATATGATTTATGCCCTGCAGCAAGGAGGAAGTGTTGGAGGACTGAGTTGACCCATGTTACCCCCTACAGCGCTGGGACGTCGCCAGAAACACAATCCAGTTGACATGGAGTGTTGGCCAAGAACGACATCATGGTTCCACAAAAAGGCACAGCACCCACACGTCAAAGCATTCAGGCCTTTTTCATCCATGTGTTGAAGCTGTGTGATTTACAAGAGCAGAAATGACAGAAGTTTATGGTCAGGTTATGTGCCATGGTGAGTGGTCCACAGATAGCTGTTTCAGTTATATTGGACAGGTCATGTAGACACATCAAAAGTTTTATCAGGTGCAAAAGCTCACAGACAGACCATATGGCCTTGCCCTGACTATATAAATCAATCAGAACCAACTCTTATCTGCTATTAAATTGAGTCTGCTATTTCTTATTTTGATTCAGTGACATGTATTCTAGTTTTGCTTGCAAATCACCACCCCATATTGCCTATCATCGTCGGCTTAGTCAATCTGTACCTGTCTTTCTAAGAAAGAGGATCAAAGTTTGTTTAAGGAATACTTTGAGAAAATCCACTCATAGCTATGTAAAACTTCACGCTTCAATTGCATTTGAATTGGGCTCCCACTTAAAAAAGGCCTGAAACCCTCCTTGGAGACAATAGTCGTCTCATCTCTATTTTTTCATTGCGGTTATTTTTTGCTCTGCTCCCAAGTGTGGTAGGTTTGATGTTTAGTGGATCTGGTGTGTGTGTGTGTGTGTGTAGGGGGGCTGTGGGCAGCCTGGTGTCTGGTTACTGAAGGACTTATGTATTCAGCCTAAGGGGGAAGGTGTGCTGCATCCACTTAAACGCAAACCGGGCCTCTCGCAGACGGAACAGGGTTAAAGGTGAGAGCTAAACAGGGCTGCCCATTGTCTCCTGGCAGGTTGGGCACATCCAGCGATGAAGATGCAATCAAAACAAACAGAGCCTGCGATCTGCAAGGGTGTAGGGGTCTTCTCCTGTGACTTCATTAATCAAAAGCCAAGCGGTGTTCAAAGAAAGCAGTCCCCTCCCTTCCTCATCCCTCAAACCAGAGGCTGCAGGACAGACATGAAGGCTCAAACAAAAGAAGAGCGGCCCTCCAGGTTTCTCCTCCTTTCTGTCGCGTGCTTTCATTGTGCCTTATTGTAGTGAAAAAGCCTGAGTGATTTCAAATAGTGACTTCCACTCACTCTGTAGGAGTGCTTTCTTCGTGATTTATGATGTTTATCCAAGTTTTTTCCCAAAGCAGCACTGACTATGGCAAAGCAATTAAACAGGGAAAGTCACTCTTCGATGAGACAAAAGTCATATTTTTCATGTGAGGTAAGAGCACATGCCTGTTATATTACAAATAATGATTTCTTAGCATAGCATTAACACAGAACAACCAGAAAAGGATCTTAGATACTTGTGATTCTCATATAAATATAAATCAAAATAAGTTTTGCATCCAGTGACTTATAATAATGTCTCTTTTCTACTTTTATTATATATATATATATATATATATATATATATATATATATATATATATATATATATATATATATATATATATATATTTGACAGCTTCTTTAGGCAACATAAATTGAAGAACAGGATGAGCGTGGTTTAATAATACGCTTTTATTTGGCATTATCTACACTGAATGCTTTTTATGCTCAAAATACGCTAAATGATTATTATAATTATGTGTAATTTGTAATTATGTTTATGACATTTTTTAAAAATAAGCAAAATTATTTGTTAATAAAATAAGCAGTGTATATTTTTAAGATTTGAAATGGCTAACATTTTTTTAAACACAAATACCTTTCCATTATAGTTATAATGGAATATAGTAGTATAGAATGTAGCATTGTAATGTATTAATAATTATCTCCTGATGAAAATTATTTTATAAATTTAAAAAAAAAAAAAAATCAGAATCTGAAGAAATTTGTTAAGCTCAACTTCATCTCTTGTCTGTTACTGGTCTCCTTTCATATGGAAGAGCTTAGGTCGAGTGATGACTAATGGTCTAGACTGTAAAACAGCACTGCAAGCTTATTTACACCTGTATCAGTGATGTTAGACTTCTCAGAGTCAGGGTTTTGATTGACATGTAGAATAACAGGATATGATGTTTAATCAAACTCCCATTCCCTTTATGGTATTACAAAAGATGAATTAATATTAATAAACCTCAAAACAACACATGATTTGTACAGACCAGAAATCACAGAGCTTTTTTCAGTCCTCCAAAAAAAACTATTCAAATTCAGCAATTAACCTTCTTCTGGTTTCTATTTGGGGTTTCAAAATCACCTGTTTTACATACATTTGTACTTAAAGTGAGTCCATAATAATTTTTAAACATGAACATCACCATCACAGGTGATATTATGGCCCCAGAGATTTTATGTTATTATAATATTATTTTGTGCCTCAGCTGCCTGAAGGCAATATGACCGGCAAACAGAACACAATGGTTAGCATGGATATAAGATGAGCAGTGATACAGTAGTACAGGCAGTTCAGCCCAGTTTAACTCTACAGCAGAGTGTAAATTGGTGTGTGAATAGTGAGGAGGTTCAAGGTTTCAAGTGTCTTGTTTGACTGCCCTGAACCCTGGACACTCCCATACACTTGCATTGTTACCATAAGAACATGTGTCTATAAATATCCGAGCCTGGCAGCAGCTGGACCTTTGGATTCAACTGTTTGCATCTCCAGACACGGTTACATAGTCTCAAGCTGAACAACCATAACTGCAAAGGTTTATAGAAATTGAACAAAATTTCAATAGTGTGATAGCAACGGTGTGATATTCCAGTGCAGGTGCATTTTTACACTCATGCAAAAACGAGTAAAATTTCATTTCAAACTAATTTGAACAATCATTCCCAACATGCACTACTTGTGTTACTATATGTAACCAGTACAATTAAACATGCAGTTTGATTCTGGGTCATGTGACATTTCCATAGTAATCTTGGTGACTCAGACTTATCACCTGGCCATGAATAGAAGATCATGTCTTACCGTTGAAAGGCGTGCTCGGGGCAGAACTGTACAGCCGCATAGGGAGACGTCATACTGCCACACTGTAGTCTTCTCTGAGCCTTTTAAAGCTATCGGTAAGTGGCACAAGCACATCGATCAAGGCGAATAAAGAGGTCAGATGTATGATAAATATTAGCAATGAATAAATAAATGAAACAAACAAAAAATCTATTAATCACAAGTAATATCAGACAGGGTAAAGTGCGGTTACGGTCAAGTGCACAGGAGTGAGTCAAGTGTGGAGGATGTTTTGATTTTGGTTATTCTTTCTACAGAGCCTAAGCTGATGGGGTGGGGCCAATGCCAGAGTGCTGACCAATCCCTGACAACAACTGCATGAGGACCCAGACTCCCTCAGTTGCTAGGATATTGATATTAAACAACAACCTCCCTCACGCCCTCTCCATTCCTGGTCCATGTCCCCATTGATGGCTGTCTAAGCACTATGCTGAAATGTTCATTCCAACTTCCCTTTGCTGCCTGAAATTTCCTTTTACAATCAGTAGAGCTGTCAGTCAGGCATTTGCAATTGCATCACTCTAGCTGCTAAATCATCACTCTGGATCGATCAGGTGAAAAATATGTCTTCTAAAATGGTCCTCTCTGTCTGTCAGGAAGGTGGCTTCCTGATCTGTCAATGAGACTAAAGCCTGAAGTAAAATGCTTGGCTATGGCTCTTTCCTCTTGCTGCTGACATACATTTAGATGTACACACCAAACTTCTATAGTGCTTTGTAGGAAAGAAACCTGACGATTTGTAATATGCAATTTCATGCTGTTGCTTATACCTCTTCAGGCACAGGCAATGTGGGATTTCTTAAATTGAAGCGTACACTTCTTTCTCTTTCAATGGTGCATCGATTCCAAAAAAGTGAGATCAAACTAGATCTCACTTGAGATTACTAAAGTTAACCCAGTCTTGCTGGAGTGGCCTGTGGCCAAGGGACTGTAAACATAGAGGCGTTTTTGCATTTTTAGGGGAATGAGCAGCAGATGAATCAGAGTGCTAAATTAAAGAACAGGGTCACACTGGTGTACAGATAATAAATAGATGCTGAGTATCCAGGGAACATGAGCCGTCACGCAGGACTTTTGTACTTTTTGGAAAGCGAGAGGTCTCTCTAGCGCCCTCTTCTCTCCTTGGCTTCACCATCTACAATGCACCTCTGAGACCTTGATGATGTCAGCATAGTTTGTCAACTTAATGAGATCAGGCTGCAGACTGGCTGCGTCTTTTTAATAGCCTATTTAGAGGGAAAGTGACGTAGAAAAAAATCCCCTACACAAGTAACCAACCAGCAGCGCTCTGCAAATGTCTGCTTTACCTCTTCCTTGCCACACATGCTACAGCAGCAGAGTTATTTTTAATCCAACCCTTATATCACCCACCCAATGAGCATGAACTGTATATTGCCCACACTTAGACAGATAGAGAGCACTACTAACATCTGCAAATTGTGCCAGTCCTGAACAAAGTCCAAATCAAAAGGCTCTGCTGAAGTGTAAGCTACATTAAGATTCATTAGTGAGTGGCACATTTCCATGATCACAGGAGATCATCCAGTCTGCTGCTAAACACTTAAATGTTACATGGCACTAGTAATTTGCCTGATGTCCTTAAAAAAATTATTAACTGTGAGATTAAACTATTAACTGTAATTTGTGAGTATTTGTGAATGTAAATACTAATACTCAGTTACATTCCAAAGAAAAAAAATACTTTTTAGTATACTAAAATGTTATTGTAAAATGTAACTATAGTTATTATAAATAATATAAAAACAATTCTCCTCTTTTTCTCTCCTCCAAGCCAGTGATTGTACACTACTCACTAGAATGGGCTCAGGTTAGCATCCAGTCATTTTAGATTAACATCCAACTCTACCAGTTTAGCATCCAGTCATTTTAGATTAACATCCAACTGTTCCAGTTTAGCATCCAGCCATTTCAGATTAATATCCAACTCTACCAGTTTATCGTCCAGTCTTTTCAGATTAACGTCCAAGGCAATTCATAAATGGTAAAATTAGTTAACACTATAGCTCTCTGTGGATCTCTGAGGATGCGTTCCCTGGCTCATGGTAACAAGGCATTAACTCCATTTGATTTCAATACATGATAATATTGCTAATATTAAATGTCTATACTTAACTGAGTTAACCTGTTTTCTTTGCTAATGCCATGCTAGGCTAGCATCGAAATTCAATTTCTCACATATGGTAAATATTGCAAAATACAGGGCTCTCAAGAGCCCTCACATACACACACACACACACACACACACACACACCCACACACACACACACACACACACACACACACACACACACACACACACACACACACACACACACACACACAAATACACACCAAAAAAAAAAAACAAACAAAAAAAACCTGGGGGTATTGTTGTGTTTGGTAAGGATCACTGAACACAATTTAACCAAATTTTTGTGTTGTTTATTGTAAGTGTCTGTTGCCTTATGTAATGGCTCCCATTTAAAACAGGGTCATGATTTAGGACAATGTCCCGTCCAGAGACAAGCTGTTTCGTGTTGAGGTTTTGTTCAAACCAACCATTGAAATTACTTGTTCTGAGCAGGTGTTGTTAGTAAACCGGGGCCCCCTGGCACCATCTCAGGGCCCCCAGTTTGAGAAGCACTGGCCTTGACTATTTGTTCTGAGCAGGTGCTGTCAGTGAACAGGCTGTAAAACTGTTCACTAAGTTACAGACACTCATGAAAAACTGATGCTGATTATCTGGGAAACATTCAGCAGTCAAAATGTCTGTGTCTCAAACAAGTCACTCTGTACTCAAAGTGATGCTTGCAGCTCCAGTGGTTTTCTCTGTGGGTGAGCGAGGATGATGCTGAACAATTCCAGGATTTGCTTTTTTCCATTGGTTGTTGCGATAAATCTTACCCAGATACAATAGTGTTATTTTCTGATTAGTCATTGTGTAGCCTCTTTTTATGATTGGCTGATAAGTGTCAGGCTCGACTATGAACTCCAGGGGAGAAGCGCTTGGTTCCTGCCCGGTTCCATAGAGACAGTGATGCGGACAGATACATTTTGGGTGCTGTGGCTTATTAAATATATGATAAATAGTCAGTTTTTCTGCGTCACAAATACAACGTGTGGCGGGAGAGCGTGACAAATATGATTGATACTTTAAAATTAAAACAAAAATCTAACCGTTTCATATTAGCAATAATAGTTACTTTTCACATAAAAACATGACATTAACTTTATTTCATTACTAAAATCATTCACTTAAAGTTTTAATACTTGAGTACATTAAAAACAAGAAAGATTTTTATTTTGTTTTGAGTAAATGTTTTGCCTGGATATTGCCAATTGAGTAAGATTCTGACAGTATCTATACATTCAATGGACTAGAATATTTTACTACTGTGCCCACTTGTCTTTTGTGTATTGTCTTTTGTGTGATGTCCTGTATTTTTTGTTTCTTTTTGTCTTGTCTCACACTGTTTGCACCAGGTTGCACAGATGCACTTTATGTATCTAGGAATAACTTACTTAAGTTAGCACTGTCTTTGTCTTATGTAGCACCATGGTCCTGGAGAAACTTTGTCTCATTTCACTGTGTACTGCGACGGCTATATATGGTTGAAATGACAAAAGCTTCTTGACTTTACTTGATTTGACACTTCCTGTTATTATAACTCCCACACATGAAGTCACGTCAGGTGATATCCTGTGTGAAAATGACATTTACGGTACCTAGCATAGACAAGACAGTTCTGCTCAGGGATGAGACACTGTGTGCCATAAAGCTAAGTTTACATAAGTTCTTTGAGAAATGCACAACCTGCACACTCAACTCTATTAACCACCACACCCAAGCCTTTAGTGAAGTTCATCACTTCTGGAAAGAAATGACTCAAATGCTGGTGACGATCCTGGTGCGTTCTGTTTAACTTTCTACTACTGTATCTCCCTCCGTGTGTGTCCTCCACAGTCCTTCACACTTAGACCGCTCAATAACAGAACACAGCTAACTTTATTGCTGTAACTCTCACCAAGAAAACAATAAAAGAAATCCAGAAATGAACTTAACAATTCACATTGTCTGAATTTTATCTCTGACCATTTATTATCTGAACATAACTCAGAATTATGTAAGAACCAATGTAAACTCGACTAGTCCCACCGTCTCTCAGGTTAAGACATAAACATACATCAAGACTCTTCTGTTCTGGCACCGAGGTGGTGGAATGAACTTCCCCTAGAAGAGCTGAATCATATTCAAATGATGGGTGGAGATCTACATCTTCCCGAAACACGTAAATTAGCACTTATTATACCTGCTTAAAAAAAAACAAACATAAAAAACAACCCTTAACAGAGGTTTAGATTGATGGTATTCTACGTCTGTAACCTAGTGAACCAGTGTTGATGCATCATTGATAGAGAACTCAAAGCACTTTTGTACATCGATCTGGATAAAGCCATCTGCCAAATGTAAACAATTAAATCAGCCATTACCAATAACACCTACAAATACAAATTCATTAGAAGACATCGGTGTATATTTAAACACTCGCACAGAGCATGCAACACACACCTAGATGAAGAAGACATCAACACATTGGCTCAATATTTACCTTACACATGAAGGCCAGATCCACCTCACCTTGACCTTACATTTTTCTTTCCATGACAACTGTTTTTAAAAATATTAAAGGAATATTAAAGAATGGTAAATTCAAAGTTTGTTTCCAAACTAGGTTGGAGCTCGCAGCATGGCAGCCATACTCAGTGCCATCTTGGAACCATCAAATTCATTTAAAATGGTGACATTTTGTCACTTACTCATTACCGGAATCAAAGAAGGCATCAGAAAGAAATGCTTGAAGGAAATATAAAGCAAAGAAAAGTGTGCAAGGGAAGTTCTAACATGAAAACACAGTGAAACTGAAGAGGAAAAAGAAAAAAGAAAAACTTGGGAGGTCAAGCTAAATGTACATGTGGTTAATTTCCAGCAAGATTTCTGGGGAAATAAGAAAGTTAGTAATTAATGACTTGATATGATGTCAAACCTGTTGAAGCCAAAGTATGCAAGGAAAGAGCGAGAAAAACAATGTCACTTTTTACATTTTCTCCCTTTCCCTCCTGCCTTATTTTTGTTAGATGTGTGAATCAACCAGCAGATTAAATTGATAGCAAGCTCAATTTGACCGTGGCTTGTTGGTTGTTGGTGACAGACAGGTGGGTTTGCAGAAACACATGATCTCCTAGGAGACATAAGAGTCTCTAGAGTTTACACAGAATGGTGAAGAAAAAGAAAAACATCCAGTAAGCAGCAGTTGGCCGTAGTGGAGATATCTTGTGGATGAAAAAGGTTCAAAGGAGAATGGCCAGACTTGTGTGAGCTGTCATGAAGGCTACAGTAACTCAAACAACCACTAGTTACAACTGTGGTGAGCAGAAAACCATCTCATGTTGAATCTTTGGGCTCATCAGCTCACACTAGGTTTCCTTTCGGATCGACAAGAATGAGAATCTGAAGCTATAGCAAGCACGGATTCACTGAAACTATTATTTTATCTGAGAATGCACATAGCACATAAGTGTGAGAGCACATCAGTACTGTGCAAGATCCTCTAGTCTACCTTCTTTTTTTGACTCTTAGAAGTGTCTGTATTGTTCTCCAAAAGGGGTTGTATACGGACATTCCCATTGGTGCTTTTAATGACAAGGCTACTAAGAAACGACTGCAGCTAGTACATGTCCATCTAACATCAACCTGCTATTTTCCTGGAGTAGATGGACGGTTAATCCCGAGGTCAAGCATATGTTTGGTGCATTCCAGTATATTGACAGGCAGCTGTCTTCTTATGAAATAAGAACTGAGACGCTAAGTGCATTTGTAAATGCATAACAAAATGCTTCAACCTGCTTCACCGATGACCTTGGGAGCTTGTGCAGCACTGTCAGGACTAATTTCTGTCTTTCCTTTGTGTTAAATCTTGTTTAGCCCATATGATCTAAAGCGACCATTTTTAGAAACAGCAGTCAGGTTGCACGCCTGTATGGTTCGGACCATACACGTCCTTCTTGCACAAGGACACGCTACCTACATGCTCCTGATGCGACCTAGGATTGATTACGGCTGATATTCCTAATGACACATGAAACCATTACGTCACTACACTGTTAATTGCTTTTAATATCCAGGCATAGCATGTCAATCACCACTGTCCTATTACTTCACATCAGATGCATGTCCTCGTTTCGCACATTAACAGTTACGTCAGTCTTTGCCTCGTCCAGGCCCGCATCTCTAATGCGCTTATTATCCCCTGCCTGGGGTTTAACACACAGCACCATAACTCTGTGCCATGGTGCTAAACCCACATTAATCTGTAACTGTATAGGTCTGGGTTATGTAGGCCTAGAGCATGGCACATGCGCTTTACACACATCATCTTCCTTAATTTGTCTTTATGCACCTATTAGATTCCTTCAATTACGTTCAGCCAAAAAAGCAGTTGTCGGATAGAAGCAGCTGGCCAAGAAGGAGGGTCTTGGGTTTTGGCCTGCCTCGCAACACACGGGTCAAACATACAAATATGATACACACACATGGAAAGGCTTGCATGAGTATATGTTGTGAGTAATGAAGGGGATGTCCAATGAGTCATAAGGTCCAGTGTATTGTACAGAACTTCAAGGTTGATCATTTATAAACCGTAGTATTAGCTGAAACCTCCAAATCAACCGAGCCTTGTTCACAGGATAATACGGAAACAGGAAATTACTTTTAAACACAAAACAAAGACACTTTTAAAATTTAATAATTTTTAAAATGCTAGCTAATTGACATCAACACATTGAAATCACAAAACACATTTATTCGTTCCAAAATATAGAGGGAAATTAACCGAAAGAAAAAGGAGTTCTTTATATTTACACATTTAACAGTTTTATTGTTATAACAGTAGACATTTTTTGTAGTCATTGCATCTAATGAAAAGACCAGGCTTGTGTGTCTCACTGCAACTTGTCAGTAGTGCGCATCACATCTTGGCTGTTACACTCGAACTAGATCGCTACATCGATTTCATGCACATACTGTAAGGGCACTGAACACTGCATCCCATAGATAAGTGCTAGCAAAATTGTAGAGATCATCAGTACCGCACGCATGAATATTGTATCATGTGTTGCTCTTAGCTATAAACAACGTCATGAAAAAATACTTGTTTTTATTTGGAGCAGCTGCTCTGTGCAATTTCAGTGTGCGTGAAAAACAAAAACTTGGTACACATTATAAAAAATAGTTGGATACAATGCCCTGTGATTGCATCCACATATAGGCAGCCCCACATGGGGTTGTGAGAATCTATACATTACACAGTATTGCAATTTTAAGAGCTGCAATGCTGTAATCTAAAATCATTCTGTCATAACCAGCATGAACTTTGTTGTGCCACAGTTGCTCCTCTGTAGTACCAGACTAAATGGGCTAGACTTCAATTCTCATGCAGTAATGAGCCATGTGAGCCCATAACCATGTCACCACGTCACTGGTTGCCCTTCTTTTGACCAATTTTATTTGGTTGGGTACTGCTCAGTGCATTCTGGGTACACCTCACAAGACTGGCTCAAGCAGATAAGGCTCTGGATCTCTTGATTGGAGGATCAGGGTTCAAGCCCCATCACTGCCAAGCTGCCACTTTTGGGCACTTAACCATCTCTGCTCAATGGCACTATATCAAATCTGACCCTTTGCTCTGACAGACTTCCAAAGTTAGGATATGTTAAGAAAGAATTTCACTGTGCTTATATGTGACAAACGTATATGTGACAAATTCAAGGCTTCTATTCTATTTTTTCTGCTTCAAACACATCGACATTGAGAACTGAACTTTCACCTAATAATTCACACCACTTGAAAGGAGCCATTGTAATGAGACAACCAATGTTGTTCACTTCACCTGTCAGTGATTTTAATGATAAGACATTATTGTAAATCATAACTTTTACTGTCACATCAAAAAGAGTATGACCTTAAACCTGACAAATAATAATTTATTGAAATTGTCAATTTTGCATACAAACAAGCCCGAATGTGAACCCGAATGCAGATTTGTGATTAGTAGTAAAACATTAGAAGGTGTGTCCCTCCTTTGACACATTGCCACTTAGCGGTTGGCTGAACGTGGGACTGTGACATATTAGTCTAATTAAACAATGCAGAACCAAAGTTTAATGTTTTCCCATGTCGTGATTCAAACTTTTCTCTCTTCACTTTTGTCACAGTGACTTCTACACCTGACATCAATTCATGGGAAAATTTCACATCACCTGCGGCAACCAATAAACAGGCAGAATGCCAGAGCGTGAATTATCCTGAAGGACAACTTTTGGTGGGAATGAGATTTGTTTATATGTTTTTTTCTTGCTTTGTGGCATTCATCGGCAGATTACCTGTTTTTTTTGTTATTTGTTTTTTCCTTGCTGTCTGCTAATTCACATTACTTAGATTTAGTCATAGCTGTTAGTCCATTGACTAAACCGGTTTGTATTTGTTACAAATTGCTGAGCCATCGAAAGGTGGAGTCAAAAACAGTCATTCTTTTTGTAAACTGTCAAAACAGTAAGGTAAATATCTTTTGTCTGATTAGACTATAATACACAGAATACATACAGTATATGACATCACAGATGTCTTAGAGATACAGTAGCACTACATTTTGCAGGTTATTATTTTATTACTGAGCTATATATATATATATGTGTGTGTGTGTGTGTGTGTGTGTGTGTGTGTGTGTGTGTGTATAAATAAAAAATATGTTTACAAATAAGCAGATATGCATTTAGCAAAAATTTACAGTATCTTTTTTTTTTATTATTTAAATCCGGTTCCTCCTTTTTTGAACAACTTTTTGAGTAACAGGAAAATAAATATAAAATGAATGCTGCCGTTCTAACTTAAGCCTAGGTTACTTCATGAATAATTTTACAGCCATATCAGAAAAAAAAATGTGTTGCATCATATCTGAGGCTTCCACTTCCAAATAAAGCCTAACAGCCACAAACTATCAGCAACTGAGATCCAGTTTTAACTTTGTTTTCGCTTTGGTTGTCTGATTGCACTGTAAATCTTGGCAGCACATCGCTGTTTGTGGTTCTTTTGTTTGCTTGAATTAGCAGAAGTGAAGATTCTGTATGTGCTGTGAAGCTAATCTCACTTTATCCTCTATTGTTTAAAATTAATGCTGCCCTTAATGCTAACATTAATCATTCAACAGGTTGAAGGCTCATTTGCATAAGTATATATATATATATGTAAAAGTGTGTGCATGACAAATAAAAAAGAATCATGTACAGCAGTCAAACAGCGTGAGGAGTGCAAGTGAGTGCACTCAGTGGGGTGTGTACAGTACAGAGTGTGAAAAGACACCTAGTTTAACAGCTCTCATACACATCTGAGCAGGTGTCCCAAGCTCAGCACTTCTATAGCGTAACCTTATCTCGGATATTCAAACTTTCAGAAAAATAGCCCATGATGTAAAACGTAAGGCCTGGTGTTTAGCAACCAGGAGAGCTGTGTCCAGGCAACGGAGTGACAAGTGTGATTGGTCTGAACCCTCGACCTGTGTACTGGATGTGTGTGTAGCACATTATGATGCTTGGTGGCATCCAGCGACATTTTATCCTGCGCGTATGAAGCAGCACCCATCTGTGGGTAATCTAAGAGAGGCCTGGAGGTGCCCTTTGTCACTGGATAGCTCTTAAAAATAAAACATGGTGAGATGATATGAAGGGACGCTGGAATCCGTGCAAGTATTTTTCAGAGGGCTTGAAAGACCAATTTAATAACAGATTGTTGTGGTAACTTGTCAAAGCAATAAACTATACATTTAAAGCATTCTAAAAAGCATCTGTCTGTGAACACGTACCAAATGTCTGAAGGTCAAACTGAGTTTTGAGAGCTGATGCTGTCAGGTTCTGGTGTAATTTCAGTTATCGTTTAATTCTCTGTGAACCATTCAATGTACAATCCATACATTTCTAAATGTTTGACCTAATGGAATGTGTCCGCAGGAACTCACAGGCTGCTGGCAGCAGAGATGTGGAATTACTTTACAGGTGCTCATGTTGCAATGTTAAATTTCCAACATGAGTCATGCTAAGAAAACAGGACGCAGAGTTGTCAACAGTAACTTGGTTTCCACTGGTTCTGAATAGACACAAGCTGCAGCAGTAGGATTTAGATTGATTAACTTAAATGGAGACCAGAGTCATGCTATTTGCATTTTTAATCAGTTAAGGAATCACAAAGCAGTTACAGTAAATGAAGTTATCAAGGAAAGTGTGTGTGTGTGTGTGTGTGTTTGTGTGTATGTACAGTACTGTAAGGAGGTTAGCGTGACTTATTGAGTGTGTTTCCACTGAAACAGAACAAGTTGTGAAAGCTATTCATTCTTTTCCACTTTCAGTGAATTCTCCTTGCAGGGGATCATCGCCTGACTAAAAACATTCTTGCGTAGCTGCTCCTTCATGCAGAACTGGAGTGGGCTCAGTGCTGAGCAAAGCCGGATTGGTTTTCAGATGGAGGTGCTCAGGCTGAACAGATATGTGCATTTAACTGAACTGACGCCGACTCCCAAACGGGACACGATGAACACAGTTCAAGGTAATAAACACGTCATCTGCTCAATTTACTTTGGGCTCAGTATCATGGCCTGTCACACCTGGTAAACACTTCTCTACCATTTCTGCAGGTTTGGTATAATGAAGCACCAAATTTATAGTGGAGGGAAAAAAATGTTAAAATATTTCTATCAATTTTTCACTCTGGTTTGTGGGTGTGAGTGCGAGTCAGTGTTTGTGTGCTGGTGTATGTTTAAGACTGTCTGGGGGTTTAAGGATGACGAGATGCAGAACAAATCTGATGAAGGCTTTAAGAGCTGTGGATTCTCCCAGACCTCTCTCACAATGTATAGATCACTGCTATATGCCTTTAGGGCTGATTGCACACAAGACAACAGCAGTTGAGGAGGAATTAATCCAGCTAGCCTAGAGTGTGCTCGGCAACTAGATAACTATGGAGCTAGAACATTAACAATCTGCTAGATACACTGCAGATAAAAACACTATCAATGGAAATGGAAAAAACCTTCACACATTCTGCATGTAGTGTTGCAACATCATTATTTTCCCATGCAGACTAAAAGCTTTCCAGCATGCCCCGATCCAAAACTGCTCACTTGTTGAAAAATGTCTTCCACCATATCAAACCGTTCTGCTCTAAACTGTTATCTGATTCTACAGATTTGTCGTGCAAAAAAGAAATAATATATGTAAAAAAATAAAAACACACGCAAACACCTTGGTTTTTGAAGTTGGCTGTAGCAACAACACATACCTCCAAAACAAAACCAAACAGAAGTCAGCTTCAGATGGGATAATAATACACTTTTGAAATATTCACTAATCTTGGCATTTGCAAACTGATTGGGTTTTAAACTACTGTACAACTAAAAATCAGACTACAACTTTACACACAGTTAACGATCTTTACAAAGAACCAGAGAAGCAGCTATTATTACAGAATGGTGAGAAAAGCTACTTTATTACTTTATTGCATAATAATTAACGATTAATTTATGCTTATAAATAAGACTGGATTTACACTTGAGGAACAGAATAAACAGACACTTCTTTTTTTTTTTTGCTATTAACTTTTCATTTTTATTTTTATATAAGCCATGTCATCAGTTAGCTTATCAAATGCTTCCTTTTCTGATGAGCTGCCTTTATCTAAATAATTTACATAAAGTCATGTGATTGGCCATTTTATAGAGTTTTTAATTCAATGAATATACTGATTTTTTCCGTTAAAATGATCTTATAGTTCCACTGGTTGAGGATATCTGCTTCATATGAAGTAGCTGATATGTGTCCTGTGTAACTTGGTGGCTATTGTGTGAATCTGACAGGAGCAAGAGGGTGATGAAAGTTGGGCAGACAGGAGTTGACCCCTTGTGTCATCACGTCGCTGCCCCCAACGCTGCTCCGAGTCGCACAATCAACAGGCTTGCTGCCATTGTGCCGCTCGCTATGGGGAAAACAAGCCATCAATCAAGCGTTCATCAAGCCTTGTTTTGCTTATCAGAATCATTCATCACACATGTGTGAGAACCACTGGACTGGACTCCTCATGCTCCTGGGCAAAGAAATATAAACTACAAACATCCAAGCGTTAACGTTGTGTTAATGTTGTTCAGGGGTAGTTTAAATTTGGCACTTATTTTTAAACTATTCTGTATCTGAGATGAGATTATGCATTTTAAAAGTTTGTCTCTTTTGGTTTGGATTTTTTTGGAAAGTTTGATCTTATTTTAAGTAAGAAGGAAATGTAGGTCTCCTTGTATGAAAGTTCACCTTGTATAAAGTAAGCCTATTTTGTGTGCAGTTTCATTTCCTGTATTGTGTCATTAAACCAGGACTCCATTTTCCGGTCTGATCACTAACTCGTGATTGTCATGTCTTTTTATGTTTTTGGCCTTAGAGTGTAGTGTTGTGAGCAGCATGTAGGCTTGTGCCATTAGCTTATTCAGGACTTTTTGTAGGAGGGGTTGAGTGTACGCACTCCTGTGACCATGTCCTTTGGACAAACTCCGGTCCTGTATTCCCTCTATACACCACCAGGTGGCAAATCACTAGGTGAGATTAATAATAGCAAGACCACAGGAATCCCCCGACTTACAGATGTGATTCTACTTAACAGAGGCACCTCAAGCTCTTTTCACCACCCAGGTTATTAATGCCAATTATGAGATGAGTGTCTCACACTTGCTGGCAAAGTTTCAATCCTGCACAACCAGCCTCTCCCTCTCTGTGCTGAAAAAATATTTACCATGCGTCTCAAGTGCCCAGAGAGGCAACGGGGGGAATGCTAGCATGTTTATTGTAAACCATAAGCTCACAGCTGTCAAATCTCTTTACAGACTGTGAGGATACATGCCAGCAATATTGAGGAAGACATATTTGTGTGATAAGAGTTGCTGGGGACACAGTGGCAAGTTATCCCAATGGAAGGGAGGGAAAAGGGAGAGAACACAGGAGGAGGCTGAGAATGTGTTGGGTTGCTGGGGTCAGGACTCAAAGATGGTGAATGTGTACAAAGCAAAGACATACATGTGTTACACTGGGTAGATGAGGCTTGCAGGGAAAGAGGGAGAGAGAGTGCTGTGTGAGGATTGTTTTAAGCAACAACCCATCAAAATCTTGCCCTGCTTCAAGAGGTCAAGTAGGGAGAAGCTTGAGGGCAGAAGTAGATGAGGACGAGGGTGTCAGGAGGCAGCAGTGTGCATTCTATGAACTCACACTCTCGTCTGACCTCGCTCATAAACTCTCCCACTTGTCAGGAGAGGATTTAGTCCATAAAGCTCCAGGCCTGAAACGGACAGGAATGGCCAACGCTCCTGTTCAGAGGGCGCTCAACGCCTAACACCTCTCTTTACTTTTATTAGCTTTGGTTAGAGGCAGAAATTTATTACTGCTTTCTCAAGTCAGGAGGCTTGTTAGTGTGAAACCAAGTTTGAGCAGTGGCAAGAAATCAAAGAGATGAAGTTTTATTACCTGTTCTGAAAGGGCAAACAGAACATTCTTGAATGGTGAGCTTCACCATACAAATTCATATTACTGTCAGGAATAATGGGTGAAGTGAAAGAGAATAACTGCTTGTTTAAATACTTGAGGGCAGAGACCGTGTTTGGCTGAGAAGCAGTTTTGCTGACTAAACAGAAAGTGCACTGGGGCTGATTGAGTTACATTGCTTCTGCAGAAAGGCATGCATTGCCCCCTGTTGGCAAACAATCACATGTATGAAGAACCAATTACACAGTACTTTACACACGACACACGACACACATATACGGCACTGTGTGGCAAATGGACTCTATTTTTATTACACAGTACATCTGCAAAAATGATTGAGATCACTGAAGAATGTGTTTCTATTGCAGTTTGCTTATTAACTACAGAATGTAGAGAACTCCAAGCAGCATGGCATGCAGGGGTTGTTTCGTGGGGCATTTTCAAGGCTTGGATTACATAGCAGGCTAAAAAGTTTAAGATTGTTGGGAGTAACGGCAGGGACAGAGTGAGTGTGAACTCACCTCCGGGGCTCAAGGAGGGCCCCTTAGAAGCATCTGCTCTTTCTGCCACTAATGATAAGCTCCCCACACACCCGCCTGTCATCGGGCTTTAGGTCCCTCTCCCCTGCAGCTTCTGCAGCCTAGCTGCATTTCATTGTTTTTTTTTTATTGAACCCCATTGAACTATATCAGAAGTGACAATAGTAAATATGCTATATATTGTATGCCAATATTATCTACTGATACTCAAATATACAAATATATTTATAAAATCTACAGGATATGTTTCACTTTTGTATCTTAACCACAAATAAACGTTCTCAATGCTTTTTATTAATTACCTTTGCATTCAATATGTAATGACTACAAATTATAAAATGACCATGTAAACACTCAACTTGATTAACAGGCTATTCAGCTGTCATTCAATGTTCATCTCCTTTTATAAACTATTTATTTATTTAATTATTACATTTACATTAAAGACTCATTTTCTGACTATTTACCAGCTTCGTCGTCATCTCTATATTATATCACTTAGTAGTAACCAGTTTTAATATTAACCTGAGGTAACATTAGGCTATAGCAAGCCCTGCCCTGCTCACCTCCACATTTGTAACCTAATCTATTTGTGAATCACTAACACTTTAATACAAAATAATTCTCAGTTTATGATGGGAAATGTGAAAATTTTCAGTCTCTTACGACATTTACAAAAGCCTCAGTATTGTCTCTTCACATCTCTATTCTTGCTAACATCTGTGCTGAAATCATAACTTACTAATTCAGTGGCTTGTACTATTGACCATATTTCTATGGGGTCATTTATAATCATTCAAAAAACTTTTGTCCTTGGTCATTTGTACCGTGTGTAAGCACTCTTCTCTGTTTTGATGATGGTGTGATAGCCGGTATCTGATTACAAGCTGAACCGATCAAGTTTATGTTTGTTTCACTATGGCACACAGCTATAAAAAACACTGCTCAATGCCTCCCGATCAGTGTGTGAGGAAATTACACACAGCTAACAAGGATTTAGGAGAGCCTAATATTATATATATATATATATATATATATATATATATATATATATATATATATATATATATATATATATATATATATAGTAAGTGAAATATATTTTCTTAATGTTGAGGTCTCAAAATGTGTTCTAGGCAGAAAGACCTACTTTTGCTCAAAACCCTGATTATTTATATATATATTTATTTGGCTGTTTTCCTGAATTGCCATGGTGAAATCTGAAATGTTTTCCCAGACCACCAAACATACACAAAGATAAATATATTATTATGGGTCCATGTCAGCAGATTTGGTTGGAATCACACAAATTAGAGAGGATCTAGTGTTGCTATCTACATGAGAAAATCAGTGCTGAACACCCTTATTTATGTTGTCATTGTAGATGAGGTTGATTTCTGCAGAACACAGCCATCCAAATGGCAAAGCCTACCTAGCCTAAAGAAGATCTTTATCTAATGTAGGTGTTGTTTTCTCCTGTCCCTCTTTTCCACGTTTTCCTCCCCCACCTGAGCTGACAGGTGTAACAAGCAGCCATGATTCATGTAATCAGTTATCTCCTGTTCCTTGTATGAATTACAGGAGGATTTCGGGAAAATGCATGTCGAAATGGTTTCATATTGCCAGCTGCTGTGCTGTTCTGCTGTAATTCATCCTTAACTAAATAAACTATACACAAATAAAAGACATTCCTGTAGCTATTTGATGGGCTCAGAATAATCACTAGGCTGGCAATCCTGTGACTCTTAGCAAAGTTTTTTTTAATGCAAGTCAACAGTGAAGCCATTCTAATAGTTGAGCTGCTGGCACACATTAGCTTGTTGCTTTTATGCTTCATTTGTAAAAACCCAAGTGAGCTAAGAACTGGTCATGTCCGCTCTATTGTCCGTGCCTATAACACATCTTTTTACTTCAGTATGGCATTGGATGGGGCCAAACGGACCCTCTAATAATGTGGAAAATGCCTGGTATGTTTTTGATATCAATCAAAATATCTCACTAGTGAAGAAACGAAGTGGCTGAGCCTAGCATTTCATGGTGATGACGTCCGACAGGGATGGCATCCTCACATTTTTGCCATAGCTATTGTTTTCCGAGTGTAGAAATCCAGGGCGTGTTCCTCTCTGCATTCTGCATAGCTGGGAAGACTGGCAAACTTGAGCCTTTTCCAAGAGTCCCATTCCTCACAAAGTTCAACACACTGCTCCAGACACAACACGGACAGCTGGGGCAGAAACAGCAGACAAGGGCGTAAATAAAAACAAATATTGCTATCAATGTGCTACTTACATACAGCTGTATGAATGACAGATGGAAAGAGTAGAAATGGAAAAAGGAGAAGTGGACAGCGGGGATCGTAAATGTCACTAGACTAGCCTAGTAACCTGCATTCCACCAACAGGTGCCTCATGTTTACTGAATAAACAAGTTACACTATAGTAGTCAAGTGACCTGAGGACAAGTGTATCTGCCAGCTGCTTCCTCTTCCCTTTCTACCTTCAGTATATTCCTGGTATTAGAAACAAAACATTTTTTGCTTGAGAATATGATGAATAGTTTTATTCAAACTATTTTAAATCTTATCTGATAAAAGTGGACTGCTGTGAGAGGTGTGATTTGGAGCCTGGCCTGATTAACCTGCAGCCTCCTTTCCAGCATTTCAACAGCGCCTGTATCGAGTGCTCCTAGAGTGCTGTCTGAGCTGTAGGCCTCGTGCCATGTAAGCCTGGCAAGTCTGTCTAGTGTTACTTGCTTCAGGCATGTTGTGCAGCTCTGGTGTTAGTTGGGTCATTCAGGGTCATGGGCGCTTGGAAAGTTTTTCAAAGCCCCTCCACCCAGCTCTCACTTTGCCAGTTAAATTCCACTCCGGGGCAACGAGGAACCTCATTTCACATCACAACAAACTCCAAAAGCACCTGTCTACAGACATGCCATTTCCCCTTCCACTAAAGCTTAACCTGTGTGAAGACATGAAGACAAGGAGTTGCCCGTGAGGTACAGACCTGACAAACATGACCTGTATGATTGGCACCGATTTTAAAAAGGATTTGATGGACAGGAAATACAGAACATTAAAGAGTAGAAAATATTTTAGCAAACTTTACATTTATTGTAGCACATACAATATACAATTCAATATGTTCAGGAATCCCATACTATTCAGCACATATAATTTTAAAGGATAGAATTATACTGTACAAGTTTTCTTATTTAGCACCATAAATATAACACAGATATGTTCATATTAAAACTTACTTTAGTTTACACATTTATATCTATTCTCATTTATACAGTATGACTAAAGTTAAAACCTCTCTCTCTCTCTCTCTCTCTCTCTCTCTCTCTCTCTCTCTCTCTCTATATATATATATATATATATATATATATATATATATATATATATATATATATATATATATATATATATATATATATATGTATATATATATATATATATATATATATATATATATATATATATATATATATATATATATATATATATATATATATACATATATATATGTATATATATATATATATATATATATATATATATATATATATATATATATATATATATAAATTCCTCTATATATAATTTATATGAAATCTTTATTTAAAACACCTTGGTATACAGTCACTGAGCACTACTGGAACTATTGCTCTCAAAACAGCCTTAATTCTTTATGGCATGGATTCCAGAAGATGCTGGAAACGTTTCTTGGAAATTCTGGCACATGTTGAAGTAGTTGCATCATGCAGTTCCTGCAGATTTTTCATGTGCACTGTAAAGTTCTGAATCTCTCGTTCCATCACATCTCAAAGGTGTTCCATTGGATTCAGATCTGGTGACTGGGAAGGCCACTGAATAACATTGATCTCATTGTCATTTTCATATAGCCAGTTTGACACCACAATTTTTTTTTTTATCATGCTAGAAGTGACCACTTAAAGAAGGTGAAATGTGGCCATAAAGGTAGCCACATGGGGCAGCAACAATTCTCAGTTCCCTAGGCTGTGGCATTCAAGCAATTGATTGATATTAACAGGCTCAAAGTGAGCCATTGAAACATTTCCCACACCATTACACTACCTCCACCAGCCTGGACTGTAGACACTAGGCAGATTGGGCCCATGGATTGTTCTTGGTGTTGTGTCTCAGCTAAAATCAAGATTCATCAGACAAGTCAACAGTTTTCTAAGCTTCAGCTGTCTAGTTTTGGTGAGCCCGTGCCTACTGCAGCTTTCTGCCATGGTCAAATTCACTAAAATCCCATTTCTCCTATTCTGAATATACTGGCTGTCTCTGTAGGATTTATTATGAAATTGTACAAGACATTTGTCCTATATTTATTTATTTTTCTATAGTTTATATGTATTAAAAAATATTTGGTCATGTGAAAAAAAATATTTTTTTTCATTAAGGTCTCAGTTTAAGTTAATTAAACTAGAACACAAGACAGTTTCTGCTGTGTGGCTGACCAGTTAATCCATTACCCCTACAAAAGAATCCAGAAAAGTGAAGAGAGCAAAAGATAGAGAGACAAATAAAGAGATAGAGAAAGAGAGACAAATAGAGAGAGAGAGAGAGAGAGAGAGAGAGAGAGAGAGTCAGATGATGACCTCTGATGGCTTTTTGGTTTAAATAGTTGGCTGTGGGTTCGGTTAAGGAGCCTGTGTGCTGTATTCTGTTGCCTCAGGCAGTGTTTACCTTATCAGGATGGAATGTAAGGAAAATTTCTCTAAGGATGATTCATTATGCAGCTCTTCCATACTGGCCATAAAATAACATCACATTTTTAACATGGTTATTATTGCAGATGCTTATTCTTCCTACGCCATAACTCTTTGCATAATCATTGATCAATCACATTGTTCATAAAAAATGTTAAATGACTAAGTACCATCGCCTGGAGCAAACTGAGATCATCCCAGTTCCAAATTCAGAATTTAGAAGATAACTATATTAATTTTAAACGAGTAGACCATCGGGCCTGAATACATTTAAATGATGTGGTCCATGTCTATATTATGTGGCACATGAAAAGAGACTTTCTTCTGAAATATAGACAACAGATATTTCCTGTTCATCAGCCAACTTATTTGTAGACATTCGCACACCTGAACTCATTTCCTCAACTGACAGGAAAGGAAAATAGAAAAACAAATGACGTGTATCCAAATAGGAACACAAACTCCTTTTTTTATTATTATTATTATTATAGTCTTATTGACCAAACAGAATATAGTCCTTCATGCTTTCTGTTGGCTCACAACACTGGAGTTCATCAATTCACAGGTCAAAAGTCATGTCAGAACTTACCAGAAACTATCAGAAACAAATGTCATTCACATTACGTATCCTTTCCCTTTTTTGGTCAATTTTAGGTACATTTGTTCTGACTGTTGCGCGATCTGAGAAAGAAGAAAAGCATAGTTTTCTGAAAAAGTGAGTTCCATACAAGCACTGAATCAGAATCATTACTAGGGCCTCCATGGAGACTCACCTAAACACACAACAACACAAACAGATGAAGTAAAATATATATGAGGAAATAAAAGAAACAAAGCGAAAGGTGAGTTCATTAAAAAAGTTGTTTACACAAGAAACAAAGGTTAATCTGCTCAGCAGGATCCCATCTTCCTATCCTATTATTCCTATCATCCGTTTTTGGCTTAAGTCATTACCCATGGGCAAGTCAAAGATAAAATTGTTGTGCAGTTAAAAGAATAGTTTACCATGTAATTCTAACATAGGTAAAAGAATAATGCACAGCTGTTGTGAGGCTCAGAAGACAACATTGTACGTGCTTCTCGCCTCAGTATTAGACAAAGGCCTTTTTTTGGGAAAAATTTTCCTAATACACTTTACGAATGTCATCAAGTGAAGCACCATTTTATTGTGAAACATTTCTGTATCACGCCCCAAGCATGCTGTTGTGAAATTCAGTTGCATGCCTGGAACACGGTCACTCCTTTTTTAAGGCCCACCTCTGTTTTAACAACTGAGCTGGCAGCTCACCCAGTGCTTTCTTTCAAAGATTAAAAAAAAAAAAAAAAAAGCTTAAGAAGAACTTTGAATGTATGCTTGAGAAGCCCTCCTTCAGGGCACAGCAATTCCTTAGCTTGGGTAACGAAACGCTTCCAAGTTCCACCGAGATCCACATTAATACACTGGCTTCTGTAACACACGTTTTAAGAAAGAAAAATAAATACATAGTCCTTCTCCCTACAGCTGGTTTATTGTGTAATTTATAGAAGAAAGAAAATAAACCTTTGAAATGGACAATAATAAGATTTAAAGCACAGGTTCATAGTCCCAAATCCAACTTTAAACACTGCCGAATTAACATACAAACATAAGGTCTGCTCTATAATTATGTTTTTTGGGGAAAAATTGTACAGTTGTGAAAATTGTGAAAAATCCCTTACAGCTCAGCACAACCCTGTGTCCATATACTTCCGCCTGGTTTCTACCCACCTCCCAAAACATAATATTAGGTGAACTGATGACTCTAAATAAATTGCCCAGAGGTGTGAATGAGCAATGTACAAAATTGTCTGTGTGTGTGTGTGATGGACTGGCATCTAATCCAGGGTGTGTTCCTTCCCAACACCCAGAGTTTCAGGGATAGGTCATGAATCTACTGAGAACCACTGAGAATCTAATAAGAAGTGTTAAAAAAAATAGAAAAAGAAAAACAAAATAGAATACAAATCCGAGAATGCAAGAGAAACAAAAGCACACAGATAACCTGGAAGATAAGGAGAACCTGCATTTAGTGCAAAAAATTGACTTTTTTCATATACTTATTTTCCCAATTATAAACAATTATAATTATTCAATTATAAGCAATTTCACCAAAGAATGAAGAGGAATGTGGTTTAAAGTTGATCTGACTCACTTCCCTGGAATCTGTTACATTTACAACATTTGGCAGACGCTTTTATCCAGAGTGACTTACATTATTTAATTTTTTTAAAAATATAAGCAATTGAGGGTTAGGGGCCTTGCTCAGGGGCCCAATGGTGGCAGCTTGGTGGACCTGGGATTGAACTTTCACCCTTTTGATTGGTAGCCTAACGCCTTAACCACTAGGCTACCACATGCCCCAATTCTCCCGGTTCCAGGCATTAGGAATCAAGAGTCGACTCCAACAGTTATGGTTCTGTATACTATCAAAATAGAGTAATTTTTATATAAATATAGTAATTACTGAAGGAACTGAATAATAAATGAATTAAGAAAACACTTATAAGTTTAAAAATAGCCTTTTAGTATCAGTGGCCAGTTCCACCCATACATTCAACTGTTAAGGTCACTTATTCGACATATCGTCGCTGTCGGGTGGAATCCTCATATCTCAAAAACCGTTATTTTTCAGGAAATGAAAAAAACGCCGTACCTTATCTGCAGTGCACAGGGTTTAGTCCGCGTTGCAGTGGATTGTCTTGCGCTAAATTCCTGTCCTCAGACGAGCACCAGAACTAGCGGGGGTCAAGATTTTTTTTTCTTTGAGCCCAGTGTTTTGAAGACATTTACCTCAGAAGACGTGTTGATTCGTTGCGACTCTTATTAAGGAGAAATATGCCGTGAAGCTCTCCCGCGGAGTGAGGAAGAGGTGGACAGTTGAAGTGTCCAATGGAGTTATGAGATTTGCGCTCAAGCTATTTTCAAGACTTTAGATTGGTTAATAACTTGTAAAAATAACAGACCCACGTGGGGACTGACCAAGAGCATCGATATGTGAAAAAATATGAAATTGACCAAATTTGGACATACGAGGTTTCCGCCCGACAGCGACGATATGCTTTGTATAATAAAATCAAGAATAATCTGTCAGAATAATGTTAGGCTTAAATTCAACAAAATATTTTGATGTGTTAAAAGGTGTTACATTATGCTGCATATATTCTTATTATTATTTACAGTAAGATCACACAAAGAACATGTTTTCGCTATTAACGTTTAGGACGCTGTACACCTTCAGCTTGTAAGCTGATACTGTGGGAGGCTGCTGACAATACAGAGGCTTGTACAAAATCTGCTAGCAGTGTTCACATTAACAGTGGGCCATTGTGTAAATTCTCAAAATCAGATGAACAAGAGCTTAACGCATAACATGCAGCAGGCCAACCATTTCATATACTTCAATTCTTTTCAATTTTTATTCTTTTCAGATGCAAAACCAGGATAGCAGTCTTTCATTTCGCACCCATAGAAAGTGCAAATAAACACAGGTAGATAAAAAGAATGCACTTTATTACCCAGAGCTTGTAATTTTTTTTTTTTATAAAAATAGAGCACTACATCCATAGAATTATCAGCTGATAATGATGGCTGTACATTTCTCACTAGAAAAACAGCTCAAATTTGATAAAGGTTTACAGTATATTGTCCAAATGATTTCCAAAAGTATGTAAAACAAAACCAATTGCTGAATTCACTGCATATATGTCACTGTTTTAACTCTGTGGATTGAACAACACTATAGAAGGGTCTGCACACAGGCAGTGATAGCATCATGGGATGCATTTTAGGATATCTGAGTGACTCTACAAAGACAGTGGAATGTAGCATCAGTTTCTGCATCAGCTGTACTCAGGGATTTGGGTTTAATCTGTTCACTTTTGTGTAGAAAAAACAAGCAGAACTGCATTTACAAAACCCAGGAAAAATTCCAGGGCATTGCTTTACTGTTAAAACTCCTACCATCAGGCTAATATGACATACACCTTCATGCTTCAGGAAGCCTGTAAGGAGTATTGCATTATTGAAGGGGCAGCAAATAGCAGGACCGATGACAGAATTGTTTCAGAGTAAATGAAAAGAGAAAGATACTCAAAGGGAGGTGCTAAATGATCTGTTGTATGAGAAGCTCCTCAATGTACAGTCATGACGGATTCACGTGATATATGCCACAGAGGGTAAAAAACACACATTCTCACAGTGTATTCCGTTTGTTTCTATACATTTATTCCTATTTTATTCTTAAGTTCTGTTTGTTATGATGTTCAAACTGTGATGTTCAAACTGATGTTCAAACTGTGGTCATGTAAATATAGTTAATTCTATATGAATAATTCTTCAGGAAACCTCCATGACAATTGCCCTCATACTGCCTTCCAAATCTCAGGAGCACAAACGCTGCCTCCCCAAATGCCAACTACCTAAGCAGACTTCTCCTAAAAAGACATTGGGTTAGTAGAAAAATCATTTGAAATGTCTAGTACAACAATATTCTTTATTTTGAAAATCAAATCAATGTAGTTTTATAAGCATTTATTTAGAGCAAAGACTATATTTTCCCCCCTTGATACACTTTTTCATAGAAATTACACTTAAAACATAAAACGTACAATTTCATTATTAAAAAGAACATTTCGACAAAATATACTGTGTTGTCAAACATTCTAACAGCGAAAGCTAAACCATATTATTGAATAGTTTGCAGCAAGTGGATCATTTAAATGTGGCAGTTATCAAATTGTTTGCTTTGTTCACATCTTTGGAGTTGCTTAGCTTGGAAAAATATATAAAAACAGAATAAACATTATTAAGGACAGTTAAAAATAATATTTTTAGAACTGACTTTTACATCAATAAAAGCGTTAAGGAATTGAACCAGAATTTCCATTCAGAAACCAACGTTGCCTCTTGCTAAGCAGTAGCCCAGCTTGTTCTGGTTGCCAAGGGTTGACATGATGCCTACATAGGCTTCGATGAGGATGGGCTGTCTCAGAAGCATCACACCGTTGGCTTTCCCTGGGAGAGGATTTAGACTGTGGGCTTTCTGTGCTGCAACAGTCAACTGATCCTTAAAACTCTGAAGCTATGAGGAGAAAGCAGATATCTGAAATCATTAGGTTATGTCTGACCTGAGACTTATCAAACGTGGCAATACGTTTGATAAGCAATACGGCAGGAATAACGTGATAGTGAGACGATTCAATTGCTAAATTTCAAACATCTTCAAACAGAATTTTAATACTATTAGTTGTCGTAATGTATGAAATGATCCCAATTAAAATCATGCCCAAGAAAACTATGATAACATGTTCTCCATGTCTCATTATATAATGACACCTCTAAACACAGACCTCATGAAGAAAACTGGGACATGCAATGTTATGCCTGGAGAAAAAGCATTTCAAGTGATGAAGTGGAAGTGGGTTAAAAAAGATAACATAGAATGCTGATTGTTCAGAGGTAATAAGGATATTGTGTTCTGTCCATTTGCATTAAAGGTTACTTTGGATCTTGCTGTACAAGGGGTCAGGCATGTAGGCTGGTTGTTTAATTGATTGTGAGAAAGTCACTATTTTAAAAGATTGCTTACTTAATCACAAATATTTCATCTCGTGTTATAATTTTCTTGTCGTCCTATGCTGTCCTCCTATGGTTGGCTTTTGGATCATCTCTGAAATTCAATTCAAATAACTTTGGCATTCGTCGCAGTGGCCCTCATTTACGTGTCACATTATGCATTCTAAAACTGTCTAATACACGAAAAAATAATTGTTCTATTGTGACCAAACCCAGCCGAAAACATCTAGCTGTCTTTACATGGTTGATGCTCTCTGCCTCATTTACCTCCCTCTTTCTCTCTGTGCTACTCAGCACCATGGGCGTGGTGGAATGTGAGGAATGGTATTGGGGCTGAAAGCTTTGACACCCAGCCTCTACAAATGAGCGGTTATGTGATCTGTGCAGTCACCTGCAAGGACACTGCAACTCCACCCATGTCCACCGTGACCTGCTAAAAGCTGCATCATCTCTACAGGGCTTCACAGTCATGAGAAAGTGTGGCTCAAGGGTGTTTTTTATAGTTATGAAGATTTCTGTTTCATAAAGTGGCTGTACTGTAGTTGAACTCCTCAGTGAAAGAATACTGAAGATCCCTTAAAGGTACTTTCCTGTGCACTTTAAACACTGAAAAGGAAGCATCTAGACTCTGAGTAAAGATGAAACTAATGCAAATGTGCAGCATATGTGTGTTTGTGTGCGTGTGTGTTGTGTTTATACTGATCCAGAGGTTCTCTTTGCATCGAGGGACCCATTTAACTCTAAATAAACATCTACGCCCACAGATACTGTATAAGGCTCATCATTTAAATGTGGTACAGTAGAGTTTTTACTATTTATTGGAGCCAAATTTTTTTGTCTAAACATTTCAGACACAAACCCAGTTTTTTGGTTAAGTTAGTTTAGTAATAAGGGTGTGTTGTAATTTACACCATGGTAAAAAAAAAATGCACAAAATACCCCTGACTAGGGTTCACGGACCATTTCACAAAGGTGCAATGTCAAGGGCATAATTAATTGCTGAAACTATCATCATCAATATCACCATCATCATTATAAGCCATAAATAATTATAATAGTACTGAATGTTCTTTTAAAAGGAAAACAATAAGCTTTAATGTTCACAATCCATATGGCTAAGTTTATCTACCCATTCAAAGCCCACAGTTTCCTGTAGGCTTCTGACATTAAACGATGTTAACAGAAGTCTCCTCACCTCACAGATTTTGGACATATTCTCATTAGCATTGTGAACTGGGTGGTATGTCAGAGTAGCATAGGGGTAGTCAGTGGCAAAAGGGTTCCAGCGTGATGTTACTGACGGCTCTCGGAGCTTGTCCCAAAACACACGCATTCCCTCGCCCTCTCGCCTGAAACGATAAAACACAAATAAACAAATAAATATGCATTTAAATCATTTTATTTCACCCCTTGTAATCACTAGCAGCAGTGAATGTCTATCTCAGACTGAGGGAGTAAACTGACAGATGATCATTCCCTTATCTCCTTCTCACCTCCATGTGAACATGATATGGAGGAATCTTGTGATCGTGGTCAGAGCTACAGTCGTCTCATATTCTAAAGCTGGGGATACCATTTGCCATTCCGTTACACTTTATGCACAATTTTCTGTACAGTAGCCATTTTTCATGTCTCTCATTAACATTACTGTCCTGTAGTAGCTAGTCACAATGCACTGTTCCTTGTCCATCCACAGGCTTTTATCTGCAGTTCTGGCTGCTCTATCACATACGTATACCAGCCACAGTTTCTGAGTGGTTTAGTGCCTGTGCAGAATACATTTTTAATTCACACCACAATCTTTACTTACTTCTCAATTCTTCTTCCATCATGTGGGACCCATGATCTGTGCTTCTAAACCCAACATTTTCTTACAATTATTCCATGTCGTCTGACGTCTCAATGACTAGTGTGGCTGTGACTAGCAGTCACGGTTATGTTAGCATGCTAAAATGCTATTTCTTTTACATGCAATGCGCAGTGTCTTATGTCTTATGGTAACAACACATGATAAACTGTGAATTTGATGCCTTTTTATAAATTACACACATTTACATTAGATTAAGTCTGGCTCTTAATTTACCTGAGTACCACATCCTGTAGAGTTAGATTTAATTCTGAGTTAAGAAGAAGCCTATATTAGTCACATGTACATTACAGCACAGTGAAAGTCATCCCATACACAGACATTAAAGACAAGTACGACAAAAAAACACCATTGTCATTTTACTGAGCAACCTGAAAGTCTTTTGTCCTGAAGAGTTTCCCGTTGTCCTGTTTGTTATGTCCTCACTCTAATTTGCACTTTAAGATATTTTGAGTAGTCTTTGAGTTAGTTATTACTATAGATATAACAATGCCTTTGACTTGCCTTGCAGCTGGCGCTGAACAGTTCTGTGGTATGTTATTGCTGTATCACTCGTATACACTGATGATTATCAGTTAACTTGATTTTGACTAAAGTGCAGCTCCTCCAGTTTTACCTCTACAGTTTTTTTCTTCGGTTATGCACTATACACGATGACAGGTCACAGTAATTATGCAGCCAGCATCTGAATTGATGTGTGCTCACTGACTTGGAAGGGACCACCGTATTTGTTGCTATTTCTAACCGTAAATCATGCTCCAAACCTATAATGCCAATGTTGACACGAGATGCTCAGCAAGCAAATTTACATTCTGATTTTGAGTCAAACCTTGGCACAAGCCCCTGGCTTAATTGCAAACTCTTAAGGCTTAGTTGCAATAGATAAAAACGACACCTTAAAGCCCAAAAAACAGTCTGAGTTACTTTCTAGAGGAATCAGTGATATGGCATGAAACATGGCTTTGCTATTTAAAATTTAAAAAAAAATTTTTTTTTAAATGCTATTTGCTATTTTTGCACTTATTTAAAAGCTGTAACTATGCAGCATCTAGGTTTGTATTTTCCATCAGGGCCCTTCTTATCGCTCAGTGGCCATTCAGAGGAAGTAAAACATGCAATGTCTATAGCTGAGGTATGTAGGAGGTTCTTCGTCCTTGAGGTGCCATTTTGAAGAGCCTGAGCTCCATTGTGCCAGCTCAGCTCCCGCCAGCTCCATGCTGTGTCTGCTTCAGGCTAATGTGATGATGGATCATGTGCAAGTTGGGTTTGGTCAGATCACTGTGCCCAAAAGAAAACCTGCATGCAAGCCACATGGGTACAGAGAAAACATGCAGAGAAACTCCAGACATTAACCTGAGCTCAGGATCTATCCTAACCTGGAGCCATGGGGCAGCAACGCTACCTTACATATTCTTCTTCATCTTCTTATTCTATTTATATTATTATTACTATTATGATAACCGTTATCATCCATCACAATAAACGGCCTATATTGAATCTTACCTAAAGGGCAAGCCCTTTTTTTATTTCATTTAATTTTGGCAGAACTACAATATAATGTTTAAGGTAAACACCAGATTATGAAACACAATGCAAAAAATCCAAGTGCCCATCATTAGGAAGGCATTATCATGTTAGCTGCTCACCGATTCACATGCACTTGTGTTTTCAAATAGGTAAGCTTGACCTCTCGAACCCCTCTGTTCTCTTCCAACAAAGCTCAGTCACTGCCAAAATCAGCACCATTCCTCTTTAGGGCACCTCCTTTATGCATGAGCCAATCTAATGTTTACTAAGCTTAAAGGCAATTCCCAGTGTTCATCAGATTTTCTTTCACTCCCCCTTCTTTTCTTTTTGCCATTTTAAGTAAATAGATTTTAATGAAACACCCAGGGGCCATGTCTTTATTTTCCAGGCTGATGAAACCCCAGAAGACAAGTGTGTGCCTGGCAGCAAACACTGAGCTTTAAACCTACTCCACATTCAGGCTTTGAAATGATCTTGGCACCCTTCCATTTTCACTAAGATCTTTCACAATGCTGTATTTACAGTCTGCCCATCAATCTCAGTTGGGGAGGCACTGATTTCAGTACATGGCTTTAGGATGCACTCCAGGATAGTTTACTGCGCTTATCTGACATGCTAATGCATTTGAAATGAATGTCTTTATAGCCTTATTACAAATACCGAAAAGCAAATGATTAGACGCGACTGTGATAGAGAAGGTTTCCCTATACTGCATTTAAACTGCAGATATTCTGGATAACAAGATGTTCAAGTGCATAACATGGATTAACGTAACTGCCAATAGAAACGACATATGCACCTTGATTCAGTGCATAAGTCGTATTAAGTGTAGGTATATTTATGATGCACATTTTTAATGTCTCTATAATGAACCAGTAATCAGAATAAAAGAAAAAAAATGTAGAACTAAGGACACAGAAAACTAGATAACAAAACAATCAAAACAATCAAAACAATTCAGAGATGTAGAAACGCTGCACTGTTTGCTGAGGTAAAACCTTTGCTACAGAACTTAACATATAAGTATGTAAATACAATCTGCTAGATGATAATATGGATGTTGGTCTGTCAGTGTTATGGACAACATAAAAATTAAAAATGTTAGCAATTGTGCTAAGAGAAAAACATGTTGGCTTGTGGGACGAGATGTAAAAAAAGGTGAAAAAATCATGCATGTTTTAGGAAATACAGTACCTTCAGAACATATACAGGACTTTTGTGTAACAATTTTGTTTACCTATTGTGTTTCGGGTTTCATCTATTTCCATCCTCGGTACAACATGTATTCCGTCCTTTTATTTCGTCACTTGTTTTTAGCAAATCTTCGGTCCAGAGTCAATAAAAAAAAGGGTTGTTTAGCTTTGCTCTGTGATTCATGTTTGGCTCAACCAACCAATAATTAGCAACTTCTACAGAACACATTAACTTTCTCCTGAATTTGTGTGAAGTCATAACTGACTCTTACAGGAAAGGTTTTGACTTGTCTCTACATGCACACAAAAAACCCTCACATGCAAATAATGCCTTTTTGCTAGTTATTCTTATCAAAATGAAAGTAGTCATGCTGTGAAGCAGACACAGTTGTCCTCCCACCTCTCCCACCCCTTCTGGCACTAAGCATTACACCTCTGCTGTGTTTTGAGGAAACTGACGTGCCCTTCGGCTTCAACTAAATCGCACAGTGTTAGCGCTACAAAGCGCTCGCGAGCGGCTGCAGGAGGGCCCTGTTGTTTTTTTTAAGCGGATCGATAGACACATTTGGCTGCAGGGCTGTATCATCTCCTCCTCTCTAACCATCTCTCTTCTTCTACTCCGTGTCTCCTTCCTCTCCCTGTCACACAGTTTTTGCCCTTTTTCCACCATGAGTCTGTGCTCATGTTTTAAACTGATGAGTGTAAAAGCTAACATCATCAATATCCGCTTTCACTGTCAGATATTTGTCTCTCTACAGCCACCACACACACACACACACACACACACACAAGTACACTGCATGCACTAAATCTCTCTCCAGGTGTAAAAATGATACAGGACATCATTATTCAAATTCATTGTTTGATTAGTATTTTTGCATAATTAATTAATATTTATTCCACTTCCTCTCCATTATTATTATTATTATTATTATTATTATTATTTTTATTATAATAAAATGTAAATAATACTAATACTAATAGTAGTAATACTACTACTACTAATTATTATTATTGTTATTATTTATATAATAATTCTAATTCTAATAATAATAATAATAATAATAATAATTATTATTATTATTATACTTATTATTATTATTTTTATTATTATTATTATTATTATTGTTGTTGTTTTTTGTTGTGATTGCAAATGCAGATATTATCACAAAATCAACTAAACTCCATGAAATGTTTCATTTTTAATGTGCAATTTTCCATAGATTTGAGACAAGGCATGTGGTGTGACTTTAATACAACACACATTCAGCCAAACCGTATTCTATTGACGTGCATCAAACATGAATACAGCCATCATAGAAGGTTATTACATTATAATGTCACCAATTCAAGTAGTTTTCTGGAAGTTAACCTGCAAATTGCATCGCAATACTTAAATAAATAAAGAAATTCCAGCAGAGTGACAAAATAAAGATCTCTTAAGTAACTGCATTTGTTCCTTATGGTAAAGTATATAACAGATACCTGCTACACACTGGACATATACACAGTACTGTATTAAACAATTTAAAATGATTAGAAATGATACATTCCTACAGAGGGTTCATTTATGTAGAAAATGAAAAACAACAACAACAACAACAAACCATTGCTATTATGTCTTTAATAGACTTCACCTAAAAAGCCCCAGACACATCTGCCTCACCTCTTAGCTATAGTAAAATGTTTGCACTTATGGTTAACAAGGGACTGGTTCATTAATTTCTCTCCCCTTCACTGATTCACACGCTCTTTTGTTTTGAGTGTACACACAAAGCGAGGACTGCACCGGCTGATAAATCAGGACTCCAAGACACACATGAAGACAGATTCGCTTTTCCAAATGCAGCGAGAGTGTGTTTGCTTTGGGAGGAGTTCTGCATGCACCTTGTGTGTGTGTGTGAGTGTGTGCATATGTGTGTGAGTGAGTGTGAGTGTGTGTGAGTCAGAGAGCGTGTGTGTGTGTGTGTGAGTTTGTGAATGTTTGTGTGCGAATGTGTGAATGATTGTGTGAGTGTGTGTTAGCCTGTGTGTGTGAGTAAGAGTGTGTGTGAGTGCGTGTGAGTGTGTGTGTTTTTGTGTGTGTGTGTGTATGTGATGCAGTGTGCCATAACCTTACCTGAGCACCCCATCCTGAACATACCTTAAGGGAAAGCATTTTCTGTAGCAAACACATGGCCCAGGGCTACACACACACACAAACACACACACACACACACACACACACACACACACACACACACACACACACACACACACACACACACACACACACACTACCTTATAGGAGGCAGTAGTCCAGCTGCTTACACAATGTTTTCAGAGCATGGACAATATGTGTGTGTGTCAGTGACTCCACCCAGATGAGCTTGACCATGAAAAATAAAGAAAAGGTGAGACACAAAGGCTTCACTTGGCAAAAAGGGCCTTAAACAATAAGTGTGCACTGGAAACAGGGGTGTAACCCTGATGGGGGTAGGGGTTATATTTTCGGTGCCAAGATTTGTTTGTGTATATAAATGTAGATGCAATAAGTGTGTGCATGTGTGTGGATGTCATCCTGCATAATCATGTGCTAAACATATGTTTGTCTAGTGAGAACGACATGTCATACTGATGTGTGCATAAGAGAGACGTGTGTGTGTGTGTGTGTGTGTGTGGAGAGATCTCCAGATGATTACAGGTAAGCTATCCGAATAGGGCCAGTTGAGACAAGCAAGAGAAGGCTGGGCTGCAGTCGCCAATGCTCTTACACACTCACTGTTTATGGTACAATGCTGAGCTTTCACTGATCACTACACACACACACACACACACACACACACTACATCTCACACCCATTCTGACTCTCCTACTCCATTATTCTAAAAGATTAACCAACACAAAAGGAAAAGTTGGCGGGAGTGATCAGGAAAAAAAGAGCTTTCTTTACTGTATATGGATGAATTATGAGCTTCCACAAGACATATACAGGATGCTTCATAAAATCATATATAAGAGGACAAAATATAAATGCTCCAGCCATAAAACAGAAGTAATGCTCATTTCATTGCCCACCTTCTAGCATAAACACACACACACACAACACACACGGCTCACATTCCCCAGCATATTTTTAACTAAGCTTCACCACAGTGTCTGAAAATTCCTGCAGTGGTTGAGTGCACTCTGTGAGGATGAGGACTAGTAAGTCAACACATTAGATAAATATCAACGGCCCGCTTCAGCTGTCATGGCAAGTGGCTCACACATCCAAGCACACAAATCCCCCTGATTGCTCAACGCAGCTCCAGAGCCAGCTTACAACCCGGCCGTTACAGCATGCCATACACGAGCCGGCGGCTGTGCACCACTGTCCACACGTGTGAATAAAGCGACAAGAGGACGTCTTACAGAAGAGGAAGACAGACTGGAGAAGGGGAAAACGGAGCATGGGGATAAGAGGATACGTGCAAGAGAGAGAAAAACAACCAAAATGATCAGATACTTAATCAAAATCATTATCAAGACACACACGTTCACGAGAGTGAGCATGGGGAGAGACATTCCATACAATACCTTTCATACAAGATCCCTATCACTGAACATCACTTATATATGCATGTGTATATATTCTATACCTGTACATTCATTCATTTATTCATTCAGGGTTGCAGTGGATTCCAGGAACACTAGGCCTCAAGCAAATATACCATACTGGAAGGATTCATGGAATAGGGCGCACACACACACTTGCATTATTTACATATGACATAGCCAGTCAATTTCCATGCACATTTTTGGGAGTTAGGAAGGAAGCTGGAGAACCCAGAGGAAACCTATAAAGACACAGAGGAACATGTACAACTTCCTGTAAACAGATGAGTGAAATACGATGATACCATCACAGCACATACTGCAATGATACTTTCCTATATTTATGCATATTAATATTTGACTAAATGAAAATGTATTGTCATTGTACAGAGTACAAATAGGGCTCAATGAAATGCAGTAATATATTTCTTTACAATGAACAGCCTTTAAATAAATAAATACAAAAAACCCTTTGGACTATAAACAGAATGTGTAAGGGATCTGTTTTGAAATATGTGAAACTGGAACTTTCCCCTACAGTGTAGCCTTTGCTAGCATGTTGACCCCTGTGCACAACACAGATGTACTTCAACACTGTGAAATGTATGACAAGCAGCTGCTTGCTGAAAAGAAGTGCTTAACAAATCCAAACACAAGAACGCTTAATCCCTGCCATTCCGAATCAGGAAGTCAACGCATTCAACACTGTGGGATCGTGCTTCGCTTTTGTTGCTTTTTCTTACGCTCCACCTCTACAATTTTATGTTTGAACAGTAAAGATTTACTGTATGGCTTAGAGAACTCTCAAAAAAATCAGGACAATTGGGACAATACCACAGACTGGTGAAGCAGCTGTGGATGTCAAACCTATAATAAAGTAAATGTACGTAAAGGAGGACTGGTGGTCAGTGTGATAAAAGGAAGTACAGATAGAAACGTGTGAAACATCCCCATCTGCTGGTACCACACAGAATGACATCTGTTTACTGTTCAAACCTATTTCAACATCATGCACATACAAACACCTATCACAACTCATCTAACTGCTGTGTCTAAGGTTGTTGTTGTTTTTTATTTATTTTTTAATCTATATCGGATCCATCACTCCAGCTGTATCCAAACAGGACATGTTCAGAAATGAAATTTCTTAAATCACCATTTAAATAAACACCACCTCATTTTTGACATCTTAATCCGTTTACCTCAAAGAGTGAAGTGAAAAGTGATAAGTTCTGCGTTAGTACATTTACATAATTTCTGCATCAAAAACATACTGTATTTTCATGCTAGCACACTTTGGACTAATGCTAATGCAAATGTGTTAGCAATCAGGTGCAGTGGTACTATCATAGGTCAATCTTTTGTATCTTTAGTATGTATCTTTTAAAGCTTTAAAGGTATATCAGCATGTAAATTCCTTTAAAGATACACTATATTCACATTTCCAGAGAGATATTTATATCTGAGAGTGCGCTGGTACCGAAGGCTAAAACAATCAGCCCTCGGTTCTTAAAGTCAGCTCCAGGATATGTGAAGCACAGCCAGTATGTCTGATAATTCTAAACTTTTCTTCCAGTAATGGGAAACTCACCACTCACCATTATCAGTCATTATGTTTATTACTGAGTTCCTATAGTTATTTAACTGTTTGACTGGTCATTAGAATGGATTTATTCCGACCTTCAATAAATCCAAAACAATCTACCATGCCATTAACAATTACTTTTATCTAATTACAAGAAAAGAGTTTTACCTCTACAGCTCCTCTGCACAGCCACAATACACATTTAAGATATTTTAATCATTTTATATTCAGAAAAGAACTCTGTACTGAGGGTAGAAGCCTTTATTATCGCCACATATACATTACAGCAGAATTCTTTTCTGAGGCGGTTAGGGTCAGTGCGCAGGGCCAACTCAAATGCTCAACTGTAGAATATACAATATGTGCTCTGGTTGGTGCTGCTTTTGTGTTTTGTGTAGTGTATTGTATTGTTTGTTTGCACTGTCTTTTGTCTCACACTGTTTGCAGCAGGTTGCACAGATGCACTTTATGTGGCTAAGACTAACTTACTTAAGTCCTTAGCCCTGTGTTGTTCTATGTAGCTCTGTCTTTGTTCTATGTAGCACCATGGTCCTGGAGAAACGTTGTCTCATTTCACTATGTACTGCGTCAGCTATATGTGGTTGAAATGACAATAAAAGCTTCTTGACTTGACTTGAAAATTGCGTAACAGTGGCAGCTTGGCAGTGATGGGGCTTGAGCCCTGACATTCTGATCAACAACGCAAAGCCTTAACCACTTCAGCCACAAAAAAGAGTCGTTGCTAGCAAAGGTTTTAGTTCCCTTGTTATAACAAAATGTTTAAGAATCACTAATTAAGCCTTTAATGACCATAATGCCATCGTTTTAATAAGGAAATTGATCTAAGTAGCTAATCAAATCAGAATAGCTTTTATACACACCCTATGAACTCACTGTCCCCAAATAAGGAAGCTTAAAAAGTTGGTGCCACAGTGTAGCAGCTTCAGACCTTTAACTCAAGGTAGTATGTCAGTGGTGATTAGTCTTATAGCTAATATGTGGAGCTGAGTCAAAGTTTTATTTTTCCTGTGTTAACACAAGTTACCTGGCAGGTTCATTTCAAATTTCATGTTTATTTCACCACCACTGTGCCACTAAACAACACACAAACTGAAGATTAATAGTTTCCACATGATGTAGTCATATTATAAATCGTTTATAAATAAGTGTTTAAGTGTAACTAGCTGAAGCATATTATACTATAATAGTCAAAGTTTAAAACACAAGCTGACGAGTTAGAGTGTTATATTACAGCACGCATGGCATCACATGACCTGATGCCACAACCTGATGCCATCTGCATTTAAAAATGAGGGGAAAAAATGACATATACAAATATATTTTCTTTCCCCAAAGCTTCCCTCTGAATGTAGCAAATGCAGTTTGAATTCATCACAACGAGCCATCCTTGTCAGGAATTAAAGAAGACGCGAGTGATGTGCAGTGTAACTGAGTAATTATCTCGTCTAGACAGCTAGAGAGAAAAGCACTTAAAAAAAAAACACATATCCAGCTCCCGCAACTCATCCACACTCTCTCCACCTCACCGCACAGAAAATATTTTCTTAGAAACAACAGGGCTCACACCAAACCACAATGAACTGCTTCTCCAGTTTATCAAAATGGCCCCAGGGCCTTGAAAGATTTGTAGCAAAGTCTCCAGTAGAAACCAAAAGCCACACAATGACTAGTGTACGATGGAGTTGTAACACCAACTCAACCACAGCGCTTTGCAGTAAACAAATAACATTATGAACTGTAGCATTATGTTATTTCAGCTGTTTTTCAGCTGTTTTAGTCACACAAGAGTAGGTCTGCCTCTGTGAGTCATGGGAAGAGCTTATAACAAGAAGAGAAGGAGCAAGAGCGTCACCCAACACTACATGGGCTGTTATACAGTGAACATTCACACTCATCAACCCATTTCTCTCCGTCTCACACACTCAAACACACACACTTACTCACTGACACACTCACCAACACACACACACTTACTCACTGACACACTCACACACACACACACTTACTCACTGACACACTCACACACACACACACACAATCAAACAAACACTCACTCATTGACACACACACACACTCACTGATACACACACACACACTTACTCACACACACTCACACACACACACACACTCACTCACACACACACACACTCACTAACTCAAACACACAACCGCTCCCTATAAAACTATGCATGCTGGCTTCGTTATTAAACTCTACCTTAATATGAGTCAATCATTAAATAAAACATTTAATGGCCCACAGCTATAGAAATGATTCATTGCCCTGCACCACAAAATTCAAACAGGGTCACATCAGGTTGGAAACAACAACAAAAACAATTTAAAGATATTTAAAATAAAGAGATACCAACTCAGATACAAGCAAGAGGATTATTATTATTATTATTATTATTATTTATTTTCTTTTTTTAATAGAAAGATGTCAGAAAAGTTCATAGAGCATCTGGGTGAGATTAAAGGTGTACATCAAGACTGGGATCCTGCAAGCCATAACAAAAAAAAGTCACATAAGCAGAACATATTTACTTTCATGCGGGCATGAGGACATCAGATATGAAACGTGTGGAACAAAGAAAGAGCACGTTCATTACCATTACCATGAACACACAGCGTTCATTCATCCATTTTTTTATCTATCTGCTCAGGGTGGTGGTGCTGGTGGATTCATATCTAATTAAAGAAAAACAATCCCTTCACATTTAAAAAAAACGAACACAGATATTTGGAGCATACGGTCATTTACACGGAGCAATTAGGACATCCCATGAAAGCCTGTGCTTTTTAATAATGAAAAAAATATAGGGGCATTTTATGATTAATTTAACAATATTGGAAGATTTAAGTAATATAATTAAACAAATAAAACAAAAAAAATGTATTCGCAAAAAAGATGTTTTCTGTAAATGATCTGTCAAATGTTGTTTAAAAAAAGTCTAATTTGTTGTGAGGAATAAGTAATGACACCCCCTCATTTATTTGTACTTAAAATGGGTAAAATGACCTACAGGTGTATCACATCAGAAGCAGATTATTAGAACATTGTTACAGAGCATTTTGGAGAAGGCTTGTCTTATTTATACCTCAGATATTTAGTTTAGTTTGCCTTAATTGTTGAAGTGAGAGGTATCACCATGGTGAGATCCTAAGAGCTCTCTGAGGCCTTCAGAAAGATTGTTGATAATTATGAGTCTGGGAAGGGATATAAATGATCTAAAAAGAATTAGTAATCAGCTATTCCACTGTCTGAAAATCATTTACAAGTGGAGAACATTTAAAACAACTGCCAACATGGCCAGTTCAGGCCGTCCAAGCAAATTCACTTCAAGATCAGACCACAAGATTCTTAAAAAAGTCTCCAAATATGTCTGTTATATCTGAAAAACTGAATTATTTGAACACCATAACAGAGGACATGTTTGGCTTAAACCATATACAGCATTTCAGCAAAAGAAGCTCATACCAGCTGTGAAACATGAAGGTGGAAGTGTTATGGTTTGAGGATGCTTTGCTGCAGCAGCACCAGACCAGATCATCATCACAGAATCCATTATGAATTCTACATTGTATCAGACGGTGCTTGAGGAACATATGAGACCATCTGTCAAAAAAACTGAAGCTGAAGCTGGAACTGGACCTTACAACATGACAAAAACATACCAGTAAATCCACCAAGGACAAGGACTGACAAGTAAAAAACAGTGAATTCTGGAATGGTCAAGTCAAAGCCCAGATCTAGATGCCACTGAGATCCTGTGGGGTGATTTGAAATGGACTGTGCATGCAAGAAACCCCTCAAACATACAGATGAAAGAATTCTGCATTGGGGACTGTGGGAAACTTTAATCCAGTTTGTCAGAAACTGATAGACGGCTACAAGAAACATCTCATTGAGGTTATCTCAGCCAAAAGGGGAAACACTAGCTATTGTTGCACAGGGTGTCCTAACTTTTCCTCAGCTGAAATATTCAGTTTGTTGATTTCTTTTGTTTAATTAAGTGAAAACTTTATTATTTGCACCTAACAAATGATTATTTGTTATGTGCAATTCCATAACTTTCATCTACAGGTGCAAATTAAAATGACGTAAATATTCTATCCATTCATCCATCTATCCATCTATCCTTATTCCGTGACCTACTGAAACACTAATAGGATTTACTAATTAATAGAGACACATCTGTATGTCTGTGGCCCCATCATTCACATGACGTGAACATCACAGAGATCACACTTTTGCTCATTAGAATGTTTGATGTAAAAATTAACTCTAGCTCGATAGATACTGTAGAGGTGGCAAGCTGAAGATACTGCGATTTGCATTGGGAGTGACGAAGATTAACAGGATTGGAAATAAGCATATTATTGGGACAGCGCAGGTAGGATGGTTTGGAGACAATGTGAGAGAGAAGAGATTGAGAGGGTTTGGACATATACAGAGAAGGGATATGGGGAATATTGGAAGAAAAATGCTGAGGATGGGGCTGCTGGGCAAGAGGAGAAGAGTAAGGCCAAAGGGTGAGGGTTGTGGATGTGCTGAGGGAAAACATGCAGAGGAAGATGGTGTGACGGAGGAAGATGCAGAAGACAGGATGAGATGGAGAAAAATGATCCCTAAAGGGAGCAGCCAAAAGAAGCTCAAGAAAAAGAAAAAGAAGAAGGAGAGGAAGATAGATAGATAGATAGATAGATAGATAGATAGATAGATAGATAGATAGATAATGTAAATATAGACTTACAGGTTTAAAGATCCATGCTGACTAACACAGACTGCACTTTTCAGTAAGAATCAGAAAGCAGACACACTGATAGCTTAATTACACATTATTATGACAGATGATAAATTAATTATTGAGTATAATAATTTATTCAAATATAGTTCTTGTCCTAGTGTACCTGGAATTATTTTGTAGCGTCACTAAGGGGAGCTAAAGGTCCAGTGTGGATAATATCAGAGAGTTATGATTACTGACATGATTGATCAGCGCAAAAGTGAGGATTTATCAGTCACACTGATTGGCCAGCTGTGAAATGTAGAGGTGGGAGTGTCCAGATCATTACAGGAGATTTGTGTGAGTTTGGAGTATTGATTGTAGACCTGTCTGACAGCCGCATCCTTAAAGATTAGAGAGAAAGGTTTCGGGTATTTGTCATTGGTGCGTGCGCTTCGGTTTGTTACAGACTGGGGGAATGTGTCGTATATCTTCAGATATGTCTCAAATGTGCACTATAGACTTTTCAAAACATCTCACATCAATCACTTTGTTTTGAAGTAAACAGAAACCTCATGTCACTAAACTGCATCAATTTTCATACATTTTGTTTCAACTCAAATGTATATATTCTAACCCTGACCTAAAGGCTCCACCCTTTTGAGCTCCTGTGGTGTAAAGCACTGCACGTAGCAGATCTGAAGTATACAGTGGTGCTTGGAGGTTTGAAAACCTTTACTAGATTTCTGCATAAATATGACCTAAAACATAAATTCATATCAGATGTTCAGATAAGACAAAGCTATTATACTTGGTCATACCAGGTACTTCAAGCAAAGTTTCCCCTACTCTGGCCACTCACAGATATCTAATATTGGATCATTTTCTTCATAAAATGAATGACAGAGATACTTTGGTGTCATTTGTTTAATTGGGTTTCACGCTTGGGCTCTTAGTCAACTTTCAGGAATTGTATGAAAATCTGATGATGTTTATGTCATATTTATGAAGAATATAAAATTCTAAATGGTTCATAAACTTTCAATCACCACTATATAATGTAAGACCTAGCTTTAAAGAAAAAGACTGAGACGGAAACCAGCAAATAGTAAATGACAGAGCTAGAAAGCTATGAGAGATGAAAGGCAGGAAGGAAGGGAAGGAGGATAAAAGAGTGACTGCTTTGGCTTTTCTTCCTTGCAGAACTTTAGGGTGGTTTTCATTGCTGATTTTATTTATAATTGAATGTAATGTGTGAGGATAAAGGCCCTCGGGTAACACCTATCTCTCATAAGTGCTTTACGCTGCATTACACTTTGTTCATTGAATTAGCTTTTCTTGAGTTGGTGTCCCTTGTGCCTGCTTTCAAGAAATTTCCCATGAAAGGCTTACATTACTTTCTGCAACTAATCACACTAGAGCGTGGCTGTGTATTCACCACACTTCTCCCTTATAACCTTCTCCCTTAATCATTTCCACATAATTCCCTTGCAGAAATAAGAGAAGAAACAACATTTACCTCCTTATACTTTGCTGCCACTGTATAACGAAATAAGCCATTTTACCCTCAGATGTAGAAGATTCACTGGGATATGCTTGATCTCTCTTTTTGTTATGTCAAGTGAATTAACTGGACAATTAACTGGACAAATACATGCATGAATTTTCACAAACAAGTGTGTAGTTATATTTACTACAGTTATACAATTATTAGACAACTAGCTAAAACAGTAGAATATGTGTAATAAAAATAAACAAATTAAATGAATTCTGTGCAAAGTGATAATGGAAGAAAGAAGTCTGGCTTCCAGATGGCCGTATAGTATTACTATACAAATTCCTTTGTTCATTTTTACAGATAACACCTTGAGTCTCATAAAGCACCAGAACCCATTTCAGATTCAGGGTTTTTTTAGGGTTCATGAAAAACTTCCCAAATGAGGGACTGGAGAGATCTGGCTTGCAATATGAGTGATGACACAACAAAAATATATATTTTATATATAATCATTTGGATTTTTGCACCATAAGCCTCCCAATTAAGCTGTCTTTTTCACACTAGGCTACATGAAGGGCTGGAAGAAAATACCAGGCCGCCAGTTGAATAGCCCGGCAGTGGCTAGATACCCGATAGGACCATATGACAATACTGGATGGTTTAAATAGGGTGGCTGAAGAAGAGCTGAATAAAGTTGTGAAGTTGTGTAATAGATGATTAGAAAACAGTCAAATACAGTTAAAAGTAAAGGTTTCTTTAACTCTTGCTGCATGACTTGGGAGGTTCTTCTCACCTCCCAAAAACATCCAAGTAGATGGATTGGCAACTTGGTGTGTGTGTGGGGGGGGGATTCCTGGGATTTATCCCCTCTCCTACTCACTGTTCTTGGAATCTCACTCACTGTTACAGCAGCCAAGAGTAATTCTTTTTTATATATTTGCATTTTATTACTCTTGGCTGCTGTAACAGTGAAATTTCCCCATTGTGGGTCGAATAAAGGTATATCTTATGCTTTTAACTGGTATGTTTTTTCATTCCTTCATGTATTCATTTATTCATTCGTTCATTCATTCATTCACCTCATGAGGTTATCGATCCTGTTCAGAATTTTAATGGATTCAAAGAACAGTGAGTAGGAGAGGGGATAAATCCCAGGAATCCCCCACACACACCAAGTGGCCAATCCATCTACCTGGATGTTTTTGGGAGGTGAGAAGAAACCAGAGAACATGGAGAAAACAGGAGAACAGACAAATCTCTACAGACAGTAACCTGAGCTCAGGATTAAACATGACACTGTTAAAACCACTAGTGTATATCATTCATGTTAGTGTCTAGCAGAGGTGTTTTTTTTTTTTTTTTATTATTGGTCGGTTACTCAGATGTACATGAACATAGCGATACAGTCTCAAGTATACAATAAAAAGCAATTAAAAATGGACAATCAGGTGAAAAAGAGAGCACATTCAGGCCAATAACAAAATGCACACTGTAACACAGAGGATCAAGAGAGGTTGTTAATGTGGCACCAGAGAGGTGTCCATATCAGCCAAAAGTCATTAGACTTTTGGTGTATGTCATAAGTGGGTTTCTCAAGTGGAAGTAATATGGACATTTGGGACAGCCACATTTTAACAGAAGGTACCTGAGGAGAAGACCACAATAACAATATACATTTCTTTGCCAGGTACACCAGATTTAAAAACAGTTGTCTTGTGTGGAAGTCAAACACAGTCTCAATTCCACTATACAGTAGATACAATTCCAGTGAGAAACAAAATTTCAACTTAAGGAGCCTTTGTAAAAAATGATGTACTTTAGTCCAAAAAGAAAAGATTTTGTCACAATACCAGAAGCAGTGAAGGAATGTACCTTTGTGTTTCTTGCAATTAAAACAGAGATCAGAGGAGTCTTTGTAAATCTTTCTTAGACGAGAAGGTGTAAGGTAAACTCTGTTAAAAAATCTGTAGTTGAGTTCGTGAATCCCCAAAGATGTACATTTAGGGAACAAATTGTTACATATGGTGGACCAGTCCATATCGGCAATTCCGTGGCCCAGGTCTCTTTCCCACACTTTTTTCAAGCTCTCTAAGGAGGAAGTACACGTATCAACCAAAGCATTGTATATTTTAGATATTAACCCCTTAGAGAGATTGCTTTTTATTATAACCTGTTCTATGTCAGTAAGATCACGTCTCAGCTTACCATTGTCAGACAGAGGTTTTATGAAATGACGCAGCTGAAGGTATTTGAAAAAATGGGACTGTGGTATACTATATTGGTGCGATATTTCTTGGAAGGATTTTAATGCCTCGCCTGAGAAGAAACAAGATAATTGCGAGATCCCTAAGTTAGACCAGACTGAAAGGCCGATATTTTGCAGAGATATAGGGAAGTCAGGATTAAAAGCAATAGGTGAGAAAAGTGTGAGTTCAGCTGGAATCTTAAGATACAGTTTAATGTCTCTCCATGTCTGAAGGGTGTTCGAAATGGTGAAACTTGTTGAGGTACATTTAAGCTTTTTGGTATTTGCAATAAAAGGCAGAAATTTTATTGGGAGAGGAGCACAAGCCCTTGCTTCCAGATTAAGCCATCTAGAGTCAGTCCTTTCATTGTACCAACTAACCATATGCCTCACCTGTGCTGACCAGTAGTACAGACGAAAGTTCGGTAAGGCGACTCCTCCCTTATCCTTTGGTTTCATTAATTTGTTAAAACTAATTCGAGGCATCTTGTGGTTCCAGATGAATTTAGAAAAGTGCTTATTGATGTCTTTAAAGAAAACATTTGGTAAATGACATGGTAGGGATTGGAACAAATATAGAAACTTAGGTAGAATATTCATTCTGATCACGTTAATCCTGCCCAGAAAAGAAATGGGGAGTGTCCGCCAGGTGTTAAGGTCTTTTTTAATGGAATCCAGAAGAGGGGCATAATTCGTTCTAAATAAATCTGTAAATAGTGGTGTGATGAATATGCCAAGATATTTAAAACCAACAGTAGTTATTTTGAAGGGTGAGAGAGATGAAAGATCATTTGGAGCAGAAATTTTAAGGGAAAGCGCCATGGATTTTGACAAATTAATTTTATATCCAGATAAGCTACTATATTCTGAAATACACTTTAATATTGCTGGAACGGACTTCTCTGGTTCAGAAATATACAGCAGTACGTCATCTGCATATAAAGAAATCCGATGTTCCTCATCTCCCACCGTTATACCAGAAAGATGTTGGCACTGCCTTATAGATTCAGCCAGTGGTTCGATTACTAGGGCGAAAAGCAGGGGTGAAAGAGGACACCCCTGCTTCGTACCTCTTTCTATGACAAAGGGTTTTGAGATCAAACCATTCGTAGTGACTGTAGCTCGTGGATTAGTATAAAGCAATTTTATCAAATCGGTGAATTTAGGACCTAAATAAAATTTCTTGAGAGTGGCAAAAAGATTCCATTCGACTCTGTCGAAGGTTTTTTCCGCATCCAGGGAGATAATAAGGGCAGGGAGTTTACGTGCTTGTATTGAATCCATGATGTTCAAGAGTCGGCGAATATTATCTGTGCCAAAACGTGATTTTATGAATCCTGTCTGGTCCGGCTTAATGATATATGGCAATACTGTTTCAAGCCTGCGAGCAAGGACCTTAGCAAGTATTTTATAATCGGTATTCAGGAGACTTATTGGCCTGTAAGAGGCGCATTCTTGAAGGTCTTTTCCTTTTTTCGGAATTAAACAAACTGACGCCGTTTTCCACGACTCGGGGGCCACTCCATGGTCTAGTAAATCTTGAAGAGCGGGCATTAAGATAGGAGAGAGTTCAGGCCAAAACTTATTGTAAAACTCACAGGGGAATCCGTCAGGACCTGGAGATTTGTTGGCGGGCATAGATTGAATTGCACTGAAGATTTCTTCCGGTGACAGGGGTGAATCCAAAAATACTCTATCATCTTCGGAAATAGTCATAAGAGGGATACCGTCTAAAAATCTGGTAATATCAAATTGCTTAGCCGTGACTTGCGATTTATACAACGTTTTGTAGAAATCCCTGAATAAATCGTTAATCGAAGTAGCATTGTATGTGGTTGAGCCATCCGGGGACTTCATTGACTTAATTGTTCTTTCACTTTGTGTTTTTTTTATTTGGTGGGCCAGTAATCTGTTAGGTTTATTTGCATATTCATAATATTTTTGCTTAGAAAGGAATATAAGCTTTTTAATATGGTTTGTGTGATCCAGATTAAGTTCAGCTCTGACTCGACATAGTTGGGCCCAATTTGTCTGAGTAGGGACTGTACTGTGTAGACACTCCAATCTTTTTACTTCCTTTTCAAGGTTCTGTCTTTTTTTGGACCAAGCCTGTCTGCGTGCCGAATTATAAGATATAATATGCCCTCTAATTGTAGCCTTCGCAGCGTCCCAAATAGTTGCAGATGATACAGGTGAATTCTCATTGTCTGTCCAATAGTTTTTTTAATCTGTCCCTAACCAATTCACAAAATGCCAAATCGTTCAACGTGGAGGAATTTAATCTCCAGACCTTTGTAGTCCTGTGTTCGCATAGCATCATATCCAGCTGGACTGGAGCATGATCGGACAGAATGATTGGACCAATTTGGCAAGCAGACACTGCGTGAAGATATTGGGTATGAATCAGAATGTAGTCTAATCTTGAATAGGATCCGTGGGGGTTAGAGTAAAAAGTGTATTCTTTACTCCCCCTGTTAAATTCTCGCCAGACATCGATAATGCCAGACTCATTGCAAAGTTCTCTAAGGACCAGGGATGATCTAAGATTAGTGGCTGAGTCTGAAGTAGACTTATCCATTTTTTGGTCCATAACACAGTTAAAATCACCGGCGCAGACTCCCAAGCCCTTACAGTACTGGTTAAACAAAAGTATGGTTTTAGACATGAATTCAGGTGAGTCTTCATTCGGAGCGTAAACATTCAGTATGACAATAGGTTGACCATACGCCGTACCTGTAATTAAAACATATCTTCCGTCCGGGTCGGTAATCTGTTGGTCTAAAATAAAGGGGAAGTGTTTACTAATTAAAATAATTGTGCCCCTCTTCCTGGTGTTTGCTTTACAGGATGAAAAAAATATCTGTCCTACCCAATCTTGTTTTAGTTTTAAATGTTCTGAATCAGATAAATGTGTCTCTTGAAGCATGGCAATTGTAGTTTTCTGCTTTTTAAGATAGGTTAGTATCTTTCTCCTCTTAATCACATGTCCTAGCCCTTTAACATTCCATGTGACAAACCTGGCTGTATTGTGCGTAGTCATAGAATAACCAAAAGAACTAAAAACTGAACACTTAAGACTGTATTAAATCTGAAACATGTGTAGAACCGACCAAGGAAGTTTTTGCATTTATATACACAAAACAAAACACACAGAACCCCAAACCCCCTCCCCCCGCCCTCCAGCCTCGTCCCCAAACGACGAGGCACAGCTATAGAAATGAAACTGTACGCAACTGGTACCGAGCCTAGGATAATGATACCCCATACCCAGTATTGATACAGAGTGGTGCCCATAGGGGGTGCGCGGGCGCTAAAGACCGGTTCCCATCTCCGAAGTTCGTGACCTCACCAAAAGCGATCTTCTTGTAGTTATTATAAAATAAAGATGTCAGTAAGATAAAGAAAATAACAAAATAACTTATAAAATAACTTCAAAATAAGTGATCCCTGGGTTACTAAAAGTCAATACAATAAAATACTCGAGCGTGCTGATAAACAAGTTTCAGCTTAATAAACTTATGCCTATGTTGCAGTATCCGAACAGTACTTATCCTCTAAAGCCTTCAGAAATTCTGTGACGTCCGCTGGGGAGAAAAAAAGATGCAACTGTGTTCCGTGAAGGCAGCGAAGTTTAGCAGGATAAGCGAAGCCTCTGAACATATCGCGAGCGGACAGCGTTCTCCTAACATCATCGAATTCCCGACGTTTCCTCAGCACTTCAGCAGATACATCCTGAAAGAAACGCAGCTGCGACCCTTCATGGCTGATGTTGCGTTTTTTCCGCGCTGCTTGCAGTATTATCTCCTTATCCGCGTAACGTAAGAAGCGAACCAGAACACTTCGTGGAGCGCGGTTTGCTTCCGAGGCAGAGCCGAGAGATCTATGAGCTCTTTCGATCTCAAAATGTGGATCGGCTGTGAGGTCCAGCCACTTCGGCAACATTCTGGTAAGAAACTGCGCGATAGGTTCAGAGCCCTCAGCCTTCTCAGGGAGGCCGACGACTCTCAAGTTTTTGCGCCTGCCCCGGTTCTCCAGGTCGTCTACTTTAGCTCGGAGTAATGCTAATTCTTTGTCTTGAGATGTGATTTTTCTCTCATGTGTTAGCATACTCTCCTCAGCGGTGGAGATTCTCGCTTCAGCCTCGGTCAAACGCGACTCATTTGACGCCACTCTGCCGGATAAGTTAGAAAGGGCTTCCTGTATTGAGGTAACTGAGGTAGAGATATTGTCCAAACGGTTGTCAATTGTACTTAGTCTACCGTCAATATTGCCCAGACAGGTTCCCAGCGAGCGAATTTCGGCCAACATGGCATCCATTGGGTCTGACGAGGCCTCCTCCGTCTCAGCTGGTTTTTTCTTAACGCTTCTGGAGGGCCGGGAGGACGTGAAAAGTGGAAAATCACGCGTTTCTTCGTTCTTCGACATTAATGTTCGATGATGGTACAACACACTTCGAGCATAAAAAGGATTAACCAAAGGTAAATAAAAAAAGAAAAGGGAACCAGCACAGAGCTACCGAATTAAGCGGCCATCTTCAGCGAGGTCCCACTAGCGCCCCCCTAGCAGAGGTTTTACATCTTTTAGTGAGGATGAAGGAAAATGGAAGAATTCCAAAATCAAAGCAATGACACTGAGTGCATTTAAAAATCAGCAAGGTTCATGTTTCTGCTTAAGTGAAAATGCATGTGAAAAAAAAAACAGTAAAACATCACACCAGTGATGAATATCATACTCTTCAACACCCAATAAAGTACGCATAACACAAACTAGCAAAACTTTCCATAGCCAGATTTAATGCCAGGACATGAACTGTTGAATGATGCTGTCTGTTACTGGCAGCCATACGGCTTACAGTAATCAACACAAGTATTACTGAATAATCCACCAAAGTATGTTTAGTAGAGCAGGACAGTTCAGTAGTTTCCAGAAAGCCCTCCACATCTGTGCCACTGTTTTACCCTCACCTCTGCACATAATACACTTCCAAAACAGAGCTAGAAATACAGCCCCAGTTTACTTTAGGATCAGCTGCAAAAGGTGAGTAGAAGTTTATCAAATATCCAAGAGCAGAAAAAGTGTAAAAAAGAGGTGTTTGAGCTTCTGTTTGTATAAGTACTTGAACAAGACCAGATGTGCTTCGTACAGCATGTGGTACTGTTCTACTGCTTATCTAGCTTAGGTGTGTAAATATGGCAAGCGCTAAACCAACAAGAAAATTGGCTGCTATGGCTGCTACGATGCACAAATTAGTTACTGCTTTAATGAATCCAACGAATCTGATTCTTACATCAGTGACCCCGAAGTTTGACACAACCAGACCTTCAACCAGACCTTCAAACTAAGTATGGACTCCATAGCAGCTTTCATTGGCCAAGGACCACCCAACAGGGTGTGTATATTTAATAATAATAATAATAATAATAACAATAATGCATCTGACTAACATGTAAAGCATCCAATCACAGTTCGATTTGTTCAGCATCATGTTTACGGGCATGAAAATAAATGTTCCTACAAAAACAGACCGGCGTGCAACCATAAACTGTTCATTTAGGAAAATCATGCAAATTAATGTCTATATAATGAACTTCAGATAATTAGCAAAATCCAGCATTTAGCTGATTCTCATTGCACTCATCACAGCTATAAACATGACAGATTCCTTCTTCCATGAGGGAAGCAGAGCGTCACGGAAGCTTTGTTTCCAGGCGGACCATGCGGCACATGTGCCTCCCAGATGTCTTCAATAATAAAAACCAATCAGATGATGACTATAGAATACATTTTATATGCCATAATCAGACTTTCATTCAACAGTTGATTGATATGCATGACGTCTGAGGCTGAATTGAGACTAATGACCATGTACCGTATGGTGCATATGTAGAAGAAGCCTTTATTTTATCGCAAAAACAGAACAGCACAGTGGCAGCTTGGCAGTGCTGGGGCTTGAACACCGATCCTCTGATCAACAACCTTAGCGTATTTTATATTAACAGTAGAAGTAGATTGTTTTTATACCCCAAAAGATGGTGGAGACTTCATGTTTTCAGGTTACTAGGTTACTAGGAGATGTATCTGTCTGTCCATCCATCGAAATTTCTTGTTAGGGCAATAAGACAGGAACAAGCAGTTGAATGTTTGTAAAATTTATTTGAAATGATCAAATTAACTGATGAACTGATAAGATTTTGAAATTAATCCAACCAGGGTCAAGATCATACCAAGGCCAAATGTCAGAAGTTTCCTTTCTGTATGAAATATATCATTCCAGGCTTGCAAATAAATGATGCATCCCCGTTGACGCTTTTGCCATCGCGTTATTCTTGTTAATTTTGTGGGAAGAAACAATAACATCACCACCCATCATAATAAAATAAATTCTAAAGTAGAGATGTGCTTTCAGATGTGTTTTGTGCCAGATTGTAGATTCATGCAGCATATTATTGGGTCTAATTTATCTAAAGCGGCTACGCTGACACATCCATTACATGTCATTAGAAGTGATTAAGAAAGCGTATGTGAAATACAAAAGCAGGTGTAAGAAACACAAACATAGTGGATTACTTTCTTGATCAAGGACAAACTGCAAAAGCCGCTAAAAATGCTGAAAGACCGTTGGCGTAATTAACAAAACACAATTAAAGAGGGCAAAGGACAGCATTTTTCATCCATAATTTGCTGTCAATCAAGTGTCATAACCCACGTGTACTCTTCAATATAATCAACTCTGTTCTTAATGCCCCACAGTCTGCCGGAAGCTTCTTCTGAGTTGTGTAATAACTTATATATAATCATAAAAGAGCCCTTATCCCTCCTACTGTAACTGACTCCTCTGTCTCTGTTCCGTGCTGTGTAGTTTTTAAATTGCTTTCAACCGGTAATGATGTCATAATTAGAGGATGTGGTGAGTCATATTAACCCTTCAGGTTCCCCCTGTGATGCTGTTCCCCCGATTGTTTAAAGAGGTTTGTATAGGGAAATTGGTCCTCAGTATCGTTAATAACAGCTTGTATTCTGGTGTGATTCCTATTGATTTTAAACATGCAGTAGTACAACCATATATTAAGAAACCTGACCTAGACCACTCTTTACTAGCTAACTTTAGATCTACTGACTGCCCTTTCTTCCTGAGGTCTTATAAAAAAATTGTCTATACACAACTGAAATCATTTCTGGATGAAAATGACATCCTAGAGGTTTTCCAGTCTGGCTTTAAAACTCTGCATAGCACAGAGTCAGCCTTGTTAAGGGTTTTTAATGACATTCTCATTGCTTCTGATGCTGGCAATTTTGTCATCCTCGTCCTGCTGACCTAACAGCTGCCTTTGATTCAGCTGACCATCGAAATTTAATACCTCGTCTAGGTCAACATGTGGGTGTCCGTGCCCCTGTTTTAGAGTGGTTCAGTCCTACTTAACAAATAGGACGTTTTCTGTGGGTCTAGGTGGTCTAGATTCCTCCACTTCTCCCATGTCCTACGGGGTTCCACAGGGCTCAGCTCTTGGGCCGTTACTCTTTTCGCTTTATCTGCTTCCCCTGGGATCCATCCTTAGACACCATGGGGTTTTCTTCCACTGTTATGCAGATGATACCCAAATCTACATACCTGTAAAGTGAAAGGAGGGTCCCTCCATTGCACATCACCTTTCATGTCTTGATGGCATTAAAGCTTGGATGGCAGTGAATGTTCTCCATTTTATTTATAACAAGACAGAGGTGATATTGTTTGGCCCAAGTGGCTCCTGTAAGTCTCCCCCTGTTGACCTGGGTCCTTTGGTATCCTTTGGTATGTTATATATCCTATGTGGTATCTAATTTAGGCTTTAAAATGGATGTTGATCTTAAATTGGATAGCCAAATTAGTGCAGTGGTGAAGTCCAGCTTTTTTCAACGAAGGCGCCTGGCAAAAATAAAACCTTGTGTCCAGGCAACAATTTGAGATGGTAATCCATGGCTTTATTACATCTCGACTGGATTACTGTAACACACTCTATATTGGTCTTAGCCAGTCTTCTCTGTCTCGCCTTCAATTGTTCCAAGATGCTGCTGCGCATCTTTTGGTTCTACGAAATTTGACCATATAACACCAATTTTGGCCTCACTTCACTGGCTTCCGGTGTTTTATAGGGTTCAGTTTAAAGTGATTTTAATTATTTTTAAATCTTTAAATGGTCAGACCCCGACATACCTTACGGAACTGCTTCACCGCTACAGTCGTGCCCGTTCACTTACTGTAGGTCAGCTGATCAACTGCTTATTGACAACAAAAGGTTAAAGAGGAAGCTTAGAGTAGACCGTGCCTTCTCTGTTGCTGCTCCTAGGCTATGGAACAACTTGCCTCTGTACATCAGACAGGCACCCACTGTTTCCTTATTTAAAAACCGATTGAAAACGCATGTCTACTCCCTGGTTTTTGTTTAATTCTGAATTATTGCTGTTATTATTTTATTTTGTTACTATTTAATTATCTGTATTTTATGATGTACAGCAATTTTTGTTCAGCTTTGGCTTTTTTGTTTTAAAAGTGCTTTATAAATAAATTATTATTATTATTATTATCCATTTCTTAATTTTTTTTCTAGCTTTGAAGGAGAGACTAGAAGTAAATGTATAAGCTGTGCATTGTGTTACACAAAGGGATAATCTGCAGAACCGAGAGAATCCACAGACGTTTTGTGTTTCTTGGTCTAAAGCAAGAGGTGGTTTATAGTAGGCATATACAAGGGAAATATGGTATGATTGCTGACTTCAAAACAAGTGTGAAAATTAGGAATCAGAATCAGAGCCTATTGTGTGTTCATGTGTTTTGTCTCTATATGATGTAACCCTAAGCTTAAAGCTTCAACCATAAAAGGGATACTAATGCTAACAAGAAGTTACTAATAAACATGTGATAGGATCTAAAGAAGAAGGAGATGCTACATTGCAATCTGAGAAAGATACTCACGTGAGGAGGGAGCGAGGAGGGAAAATAAAAGCACCCTCGGTGATCCGATCAAGGAGATTAAGTGGAATTCTCTGGATCTGCTCGCAGTTTAGCATGATGAAATCGTATTTGCAGATGAGGAGAGACTTCTCAGTGATCAACACCAATCGCTCTTTTTCATTGTTCCAGTGATCAATCCTGGGGAACAAAGAAACATATAGAACACATTCATTCATTCATTCATTTTCTACCGCTTATCCGAACTACCTCGGGTCACGGGGAGCCTCAGGCGTCTCAGGCGTCATCGGGCATCAAGGCAGGATACACCCTGGACGGAGTGCCAACCCATCGCAGGGCACACAAACACACTCTCATTCACTTACGCAATCACACACTACGGACAATTTTCCAGAGATGCCAATCAACCTACCATGCATGTCTTTGGACCGGGGGAGGAAACCGGAGTACCCGAAGGAAACCCCCGAGGCACGGGGAGAACATGCAAACTCCACACACACAAGCCGGAGGCGGGAATCGAACCCCCAACCCTGGAGGTGTGAGGCAAATGTGCTAACCACTAATATATAATACATATTTAAGTTAATTTAATAGAAAAAATTTACAAAAAAAACTCGAGTACTCTCTTTAGTAATGTGATGTGATGGTCTTTACTGGTCTTCACACATCCAAAATTCTTCATCAAAATATGAAGACACTGAGGGAAAAAAGTTAAATTAAAAAATGACAGATTAGGGATGAAGGTGTCAGTGACAGCACTGGGAGTATGAAACCCTGTGACAGATGAGTAGTGTTTCAATCTATTCAGATTTCTGGGATTACTGAGCATATATTTGCTGAACACATCTTCAGGAAACTTCGGGATAAATTCAGTGCAAACAGAGTAATTACATCTCAAACTGTGACACAAAGAAAACTAAGCCACTGCACATCAAGACTGAATAAAATACACAGTTGAAAACAATGTTATCATAGGAAAGCACACAGATGACCACTGTGTGATTCTTAGAAATTTGGACCATCTGATGCTGTGGGTTTTCCCTGGGAATTTTAACATGACTGCTCAAGAGGTTTACATGAAACTATAATCCAGCAGTGGTGTATTCTGACAGTAAGTTATTTTGAGGTAAGACAAATGTACAAAACCTCTCAATTATGTACATACTCTAAAAGCTTCAATATTTCATGACATGCCTTCAGGAAAACCTCATCAAATATTTACGGTGCATTTTTAGTTCTCTGAACACAAAAGTAAGAGTTCAGAAGATGAAACACTGATACATAAACCCTGGATGTGACTGAACTTTGTGAAACAACGATAAAGTTAAAAGAAGAAAAAAAATAGTGTGTTCTTGCCTCTTTTCCTTGCTGTCACAGCTATAAGCCGGAGAAGAGAAAATAAAAGAGAGTTTTCTAATAGAAATTAATTTCATCTTTTTATATTGGGGTGTGTGTTGACTCTAAAGGATGTCAGTGACTTGCTCTAGATCAGATGGATGTACAATGAGAGGAAGAGAACATGTGAGACACACATCTAAGTCTCATATTTGGCACCAGAATCTGATTCACTCTGGATGGGACGTTATACCGTTATACCTTTAACAAAGCCAAGCTATCTACCTTCATAGTTTTGGACAGTGAAAAGAAACTAAAGACCCTGGTGGAAATCTACATGAACACAGAAGAAGAATATGTGAAACTCCACACAGACAGTCACCAGATCTCAGGGTAGAATCAGTGAACCTGTCAAAACCCTCTGTGTCAACATGTCACTCGATTTCCTCATATATTACTATAATATTTTATTTACTGTTTTTTAGGAAATCACTAACGCATATCAAACGATATCCCCTAATGTCATACAAACGATGTTCCCTAATGGAAGTTGCCTCTTTTAGCAGCATACAGTAATGCTCCCTGACATATATTGCAAACACTGTGTGGGAATGATTTGAGGAACATGACAGTGAACATGAGCTCAATTTGGAACATGAGTTCCAAATTCTCAAAGACCTCAATCCGCTCGAGCATCTGTGGGATGTGCTGGACAAACAAGTCTGACCCATGCACCCAACTTACAGGATCTGTTGCTAAAATCTTGATGCCAGATACCCCAGCACACCTTCAGAGGTCTTGTGGAGTCCTTGCCTCAACGGGTCACAGCTGTTTTTCGGCTCAAGTAAGATGGTTTTAATGTTAAGGCTGATAGGTGTGTGTGTGTATCTATTGGGCTGAGAAAAATGCAATATATTATTCATACTCATGTGGCAAGCTCTTAAAAGAATTTCCTGAAAGCTTGTGTCCAGTGATAGAAGCTGACATCCGCCTGCACATTTAGCAGAACCTCCCTCAGCAGCTCTGCTTTACTGTATATTTCCCTTTAATAATTTCCTGCACATCTGCATTATGTACAGAAACGCATGACGGAATAATGAAATGTCAGCTGCAACCCTGCAGCTTGGAATATTGTATAAGATAAGTTCAATATTACTGCTTGGCGAGTGTGTTAGTTTTGCATTGTTGCCACATTATATGACACAGTTTGTGTGTGGGCTTGGAGAAATGTGTCAGAGGTTATTGGGTAAAAGGAAATCCTTAGCTTTAAAGTGTTCAGAATGATTTGTTTACCATTTCCATAGAGGCTTCCTCCTTGTCACATAGTCACCTGCACAAGTTTAAAAAGATGATGCAATCGCTATATCTGGATTTGCAAGAATAACACAGTCTCTAAAGTACACTGGGCGGTTTAAAGTCATAAGGTTTATACTTTCTGTACTTCATTTAGCATGACGAATTCTTATGAAAATTTTCCAACAAAGGTGTCACCAAACCAACCTCAATGAAGGGGTTCTAGATAACATACATAAAATACTGAACAGGAAGTTCTTTCACAACAGTTAACGGTGTCTTTCAAATAGGAACATGGGTGCAATTGAACAATCTTATTGTGAATAACTACAGCAGATAAACTCTTAACTAGCACCTAATACCATACTGCAAAAAGCATACTGATGATCTACGCACTAAAATTCCAATCGGTTAAAGGCAAACCAATAAAACTGTGAAGCAGTATACCAGGGTGTGGTGGCATACATACTGAGCATAGAGTATACAAAACTCATATTTTATAATGTCTGGTTTTGCTTGTTTTATTAATAATAACAAAAAAAGAACATACTCAACCAGCAGCCAAACGTTCAGGACAGGACCGTCCACCTTCTGGTCTACCAGCGATTTGACGTCTTCAATTGCATTGTCTAGAGTCCCAGGCTAAACCAATAAACCAAAAGCAAATATCATCAGTCAATGAGGTGAGAAGGTGTACTTGGGAATTAGGACCACCCTATTAGGCCTGTTCACTGATAAGCTGTTACTGTTAATGCTTCTAATATTTCATGAAAATTAGGATTGTCTATGGGACACAAAACATTATACTAGGATAAACAACACAAACTCACTTCATGCATAACTAACTGAATATTAGATTTTAAATAAATAATTAATACAGGACATTATTCTTGTGTAATTATGTACGGGGTTTGATAAATCACTTTTTTGTGCATAATTGTGTGTTTTTGTGACAAAAAAGCTGAACAGAAACCTGGGAGGTGTTGAATTTGAAATTGCTGTGCATATATATATTTTTTTTTTTACTTCAGACAGTTCTGTTACTGCAACAAGGCTGTGAACAATGTCTGGGTTAGTTGCCAGGCAAACAGGATTTGATTACCAAATTCTGCGAGGTCAATGTGGAGAAACACCAGGTAGCTAGATGTAGGTTGGAGTGTGTGTGTGAAAGAGTGTGTGTGTGTGTGTGTGTGTGTGCGAGAACGATAAAGGAAGGAAGGTAAGCTCTTTGGATTTACAGACACATGACTAACTATGTTTACTATGGGTGGGTAGCGGATCACTTCATTGTTAGACCTGAGGGAACTTTACCTAAACAACACACATCAAGCTTTGTTTTACTGATCTCCTGCAAAAAATTGCACAGTTTGAAATTTTATCTAATAAACAAGATCCTTTATATTACCCGAAGGACAAAGAATCTCTTGAGCTTGAACTGGTTCACTGCTGTGGTCCACCTTTGTCCTGGATCTGCATTGGTGGTTGTAGTGCTGGATGCTGGTGGCAATGTCTTCTCTTCAGTCTCAGTGCTGTGAGTGACAGCTGAAGACGGGGCACTGGGGTTGGACTGAAGGTCCTCGGGGACTGTGTTGGGTGAATCAGCTTCATGCTGCTCAAGCTTCACAGATTTAAATGTCTCCTCGTCTCTTTCTGACATTGCACTGCTTATTTACCCAAGGTGAGTCTGAAGATCTAAAAAAAAACTGGTATGGAAGTACACAGACAAAGAGGCAGAAAGAAAGAGACAGAGACAGACAGAGACAAAAAACAGAGATGGACAGATAGAGACAAACAGATGCACAGTAACAGACAGACAGGCACACACACACACACACACACACAGGAAGACAAATAGTAAGCTTGGTATTACATGGGCTCCAGTTGTAACATTTAAAACAAAACTTTCCAGCTGCCGACTTTTTTTTTTACATTTTTTAATAATTGTTCATATCTATTTTTCTTGTTTGTTCTTTAATGTTTTAGCATTTTTGTTTAAACACAACATTTCCTAGAGAAGCAGCTGCAATAAAGGAATTGTGTAATCCCTGCAAAAGCTTCAGAACTTCTGCACAAAGAACACACGGATTAAATAAGTGAAAGCTTTTCAAAGACCTCAATCCCATATTTTAACTAACAGAAAAATGAACAACATCTTCTTCCGGTGTTGTTCAGCAACACAATCTGTCACTTCTACACTGGGGGGAGTTAAACACGTTTAACTTCAAGATCTAGAATCAAAACGCAAGAGACTCGGTTCTGGTGAGTCTTTAAATAAAAACATAAAAAAGTAAACACTTACCGGCCTCTGGCTCGAGAAGTTTTATCGATACAACACAGTAACAAGTGCAATAGAGATTTCTCTTCCTTCTTCCGGGTTTAAGCAGTGGGCGTGACCAAATAAAGAAATACATGTCTGCCACAACTCTATATGTCTAGTTTGTAACTCTATATGTCTAGTTTGTAACTCTATATGTCTAGTCTGTAACTCTATATGTCTAGTCTATAACTATATATGTCTAGTCTATAACTCTATATGTCTAGTTTGTAACTCTATATGTCTAGTCTATAACTATATATGTCTAGTCTGTAACTCTATATGTCTAGTCAACTATATATGTCTAGTCTGTAACTCTATATGTCTAGTCAACTATATATGTCTAGTCTATAACTACAGTATATATGTCTAGTCTGTAACTCTATATTTCTAGTCAGCTCTATATGTCTAGTCTATAACTCTATATGTCTAGTCTGTAACTATATTTCTAGTCAACTCTATATGTCTAGTCTATAACTCTATATGTCTAGTCTATAACTCTATATGTCTAGTCTGTAACTCTATATGTCTAGTCTATAACTCTATATGTCTAGTCTATAACTCTATATGTCTAGTCTGTAACTCTATATGTCTAGTCTATAACTTTATATGTCTAGTCTATAACTCTATATGTTTAGTCTAGACTATATGCCTAGTCTATAACTATATATGTCTAGTCTGTAACTCTATATGTCTAGTCAACTCTATATGTCTAGTCTATAACTATATATGTCTAGTCTGTAACTCTATATGTCTAGTCAACTATATATGTCTAGTCTGTAACTCTATATGTCTAGTCAACTATATATGTCTAGTCTATAACTACAGTATATATGTCTAGTCTGTAACTCTATATTTCTAGTCAGCTCTATATGTCTAGTCTATAACTCTATATGTCTAGTCTGTAACTATATTTCTAGTCAACTCTATATGTCTAGTCTATAACTCTATATGTCTAGTCTATAACTCTACATGTCTAGTCTGTAACTCTATATGTCTAGTCTATAACTCTATATGTCTAGTCTATAACTCTATATGTCTAGTCTGTAACTCTATATGTCTAGTCTGTAACTCTATATGTCTAGTCTATAACTCTATATGTCTAGTCTATAACTCTATATGTCTAGTCTATAACTTTATATGTCTAGTCTATAACTCTATATGTTTAGTCTAGACTATATGCCTAGTCTATAACTCTATATGTCTAGTCTGTAACTCTATATGTCTAGTGTAGTCTATATGCCTAGTCTATAACTCTGTATGTCTAGTCTATAACTCTATATGTCTAGTCTATAACTCTACATGTCTAGTCTAGTCTATATGCCTAGTCTATAACTCTATATGTCTAGTCTAGTCTATATGTCTAGTCTATAACTCTATATTTCTAGTCAACTCTATATGTCTAGTCTATAACTCTATATGTCTAGTCTAGTCTATATGTCTAGTCTGTAACTATATATGTCTAGTCTGTAACTCCATATGTCTAGTCTATAACTATATGTATAGTCTATAACTCTATATTTCTAGTCAACTCTATATGTCTAGTCTATAACTCTATATGTCTAGTCTATAACATTATATGTCTAGTCTGTAACTCTATATGTCTAGTCTATAACTCTATATGTCTAGTCTATAACTCTACATGTCTAGTCTAGTCTATATGCCTAGTCTATAACTCTATATGTCTAGTCTATAACTCTATATGTCTAGTCTAGTCTATAGTATATGTCTAGTCTGTAACTATATGTCTAGTCAACTCTATATGTCAAGTCTAGTCTATATGTCTGGTCAGCTCTATATGTCTAGTCTGTAACGCACATACATATTCAAATATACAACCTTTTTAACATATTCAGTTCACCTAGCAGAGGTAGGACCCTTTTAGAGGGTAGGGCTCATTGGAGAACCTGGAGGAACCCTGCACAGACACAGCTTATGTCTGAGCAGGAAATCCTGGTGCTCTGAAGCAGCAACACATACAGTTTATGTGGGAGGTTAGTGCATGAAAATGTTACCAGATCTGTTTTATTTCTCTTTTTTTTCTAATTCAATTAGGTTTGCATACACATTTGTCTTACTCTCATACTTTAAAATAGGAAGCATGAATACGCTTATTTTGCCATTAACTGTGGTCACTTGTCTTGTCACTCTACATTATGGATGCACACTCTCACATATAGATAATATCAGTCACCCAGAGTGACATTTTGTCTATAAAACTGAGCATATCACACCCATACTCTTAAATGCGAACAAACTTATGTTGATTTTAAAATGAAACTCATAGTACATCAATGACCAATGAGATAAATCTGATCACCAGTAAATTCAATCCCCATCACATATATGATGGATTACATTTACTATTAAAAAGAAAAAGAAAAAAAAGGAAGAATCCGTGAAAGAGATCAGCCTCCACAGCCACTGGCCAGAAAATGGGGATATGGAACTTGAATGGTTAAGTCAAAATGCTTTTTAGACATGCTGGCTGCAATCACATTGCATTGGTTACTCCTATTTAACACCTTTGTTCCAGCACATTCATGCTTTTCTATAAATAAGCAAACCTTCACCTTGCAAAGAAATAGACTTTAGCTGTCAATCGACTGAGTGGGATGTTGTGGATTGTTCCACTAGAATTATGGCATATCCCTACTACATTAAATGGAAAGCTTTAATCTTTTAGGTGTCAGTTTCTATTCCTGCTAATCATCTGTGATGTGACACGTCCTACAGCTGTGTGAGAGAAAGAGCTATTCACACATACTGCATGGCTATTTAAAAAAAAACACCAAAGAATTGCGAATCCATCTCAATCAAAGGTATATTAAGCACTTCAGAATAAAGCTTCTTTTAAAAGGATTCTTCCTTCAGTGCCCACATATGATGCTTTCAGACACTATTTTCAGATGCTGCAAAGAGCTAATACCCTGAAAATCATCTTGTGGAAGGCTTGTTGGGCTTGTGCCCAGTCCGCAGGCACCTCTTATTAGTCTGTAAGCTTCAATACTCAATATTATGTTAATAGTGCTCTTTTGTGGCAAGGCTTCTAATACACTAATAGAGCAATCCATCAAACTGATGCAACTCATGGTTTTCTAGGAAGATGGCCTGACAAATCTTTTTTATGTCCCTACAGGATGTATACAATATGCACACCTGGATAAGGGACAAGGAACTGCTTTACACCCAGTAAACTAAAATGCCTTTGCATTTTATAATAATTCATCTCCAATTTTATAATCAAAATAAAATAGATTTAGGATGCATTGTCTCTCTGAGAAAAACTTTCATCTATAACAAAGGGTTACTCTACCCATAATTATCTGAAGAGGCTTTGTGGAGCTAAACCTAACTTTTTTTTTATCAGTGTACAGTACAGTGTTCTCATATGTGGTTAGATATATCCTCATATGTGGTTAGAGCTGTTTACAACATCTCAGCATGCATGGTCTCAATTACAGATTGATGCGAAAGTGCTTTTTTTCAGCTGCTCCCTGTTCGAGGGCACCACCATGGATCACATGGCATGTGTGTTAGATTTGGCATAGGTTTTATGCCAGATGCCCTTCCTGATGCAACCCTACCATTTTCTCCGGGCTTGGGACCGGCACTGAGAGTCAACTCTTCAGTGGCTGGGTTAGTGCCCTGCCTGGGGATCGAACCCACGCTGAGGCAATGAAAGCATGGGATCCTGCCGCTGGACCACCCTTACGCTACAGTTTAATTCAAAAAAGCTATTTTGTTATAAATCTTCTTGTAATACGTTATAGACAAATTACATATACTTATATAATAGTGTATAAATAGTTCATAAATTATCTTCATTATTATTATAGTTTCATTTGAGATGGCATAGTGCTGGAAGAAGTCACTTTGCTGTCTCATAGCTCCAGGGTTCAATCCTGATCTCAGGATACCTCTCGTGAGGATTTTCTGTCTATGTTCACCACATGTTTGTGTGGTTTCCTCCCTTTCAGTTACTGAAACTGGGTGACTGACTGACTTTCACTTATTTTGAACCACTGTGGCGTCAGTCAGCTGTATGATCTGGTCTTTATCAGCAATCATTTAAAGAATTTGGCAGGAAGGAATTAGTGTTGGGTCCATGGTGAACTCAGAATTTGTGCTGACCCATTAGTTCCTCAGGAGCTCTCAGTTGCATTGTTATAAACTGTTGTAGAAATGACATTGTTTACATTTCCATTATTTACTGTCCAGTGCCACCCAAATGAGGATGAGGTTCTTTTCTAAGCCTGGTTCCGTCCTGGATATATAGTATTTTAATTTTTAAATTCCTATTTTTAAATTAATTTTAAACTTTAATTGTATGTATTTATTTATTTTTATTCTTATTTTTATTCTTATTATTTTTTTCATCTGTTTTTATACTTCTGTAAAGCTGCTTTGAGTCAATGTGAATTGTTAAAAGCTCTACAATGCAAAAAAAATCAAATGCAACTCTAACATATTCAAATACCCAAAAGTCTTACACAATTATCACCACACTGGAGTTCAATTGTTAATCAATTGTTTTATTAAAACTATATATTTCTCAAACCGATACCAACTATAATAGCACTTAAAAGTTGCAAAACTAAAGAAACATCTCACTAATTGCAGAAGTCACAAAATAAACAGATTTGTTTACTTTTTCCTTGTAAAACAGGATAAAAATGTAATCCATTCATACATTCAACCAACTTTGTCCTGCTTTGTCCTTTTAAAGGTTACAACTGATGTGAAGTTTAGGACCATTGTAAGCATGGTAAGAATACACCCTAGATGAAACACCAGTCAAGCACAGGCCATTAGATGTAATCATTTTAACCCATGAGCTCAGGACTGTACCTGGGGAAACCAAGCAGTTTATTTTAAAGTGGCTCCTGTACAATAATTCTACAGCGTATCTATTTTAACTCACTGCACGCACATCTGAATAAGTATAATCAAAGCAGTGAAGCTGACGCTCACAGAAATGTTAATAATCCTGTTGTGCAGATGAAATATCGAGCCCCAGGGTATGTGTCAAAGATCATTCATTTGTGCAGAACCTCAATGAAAAAACTTTCTCAATTATGATTCACTTCTTCAGTTCATTATCAATCAATTGAAAATTACATTTTGCTAAGCTGTTCCATGCTTCTTTCCAGCTACAGTAGCAGACATCGGATAAATGAAAAACACTTTTCACAAATTAATTTTCTCTTAAAACTAAAGAACTTTGACTGAATTTTGACTGTATAAAATGTCAGGTCATTTTGACTATGCACATACTGTATCAATCAGTAAAACTGGATTAAGTATAGTAATGCCCTTACAGCCTTTTAGAATCATGATGAAGTAATAATAATGATATCTCTGCAGCTTTTCATTTGCCTTCTTTGATTAGCTCTTAGCCTCATAATGTTATGGGATTCTTACAATTTTTTTTAACACAAAGTAAGAACATACTGTAAAACAATTTGTAATAACTCTGTCTCATCTCACCATTTCTTTTATTTTATCAGCATTTCACTGAAATCGACTTATAGAATTTTTAATCAGTATCATATAAAATTTATCCGAACACTGTTTGCTTTCTGTGTGAGATGTTTTTACCTTTGTTAGGATAACCTTACATAAAATTTCACTGGTTGAAGATAATGGCTTAAAAAAAAAAAAAAAAAAAATATATATATATATATATATATATATATATATATATATATATATATATATATAAATGATTATTATTATTATTATTATTATTATTATTATTATTATCGTTATTATTATTGTTAATAATATAATAATAATAATAATAATAATAATAATAATAATAATAATAATAATAAAATCTTTCTTTATGTCACCTCCTTTCAAAAACTACAATATACATTTCCATGAAGACCAATTGGTAACTGCTCAGGTACCAAATGTTTTACAAACTGAGCATGATATAGACCTGTTAAGGATTTTCCATATCCCTTAAGGATTGTATGTTCCCAATTCCTGTATTTAACAATTACCAATTTTTAATTATCTTAATTATGCCCTAGAGTCTTAGAATCTATGAGATTCCATCTAGTATGTTATAAGCATTCTACAGATTGTCCATCTGGAGAAACCATTACAGGATCTACACAGAACCCTATAACACATTGTTTTCTCCAAGGAGAATTCCCTTATCACGGTAAGAACTATCAGTAGATCCTTTCAGCACTGAAACCGCTCTGAGTGTCCAGGGGTATGCTTTATGAAATCATGTTCTCCTTCTTGGGCAGATTATGAGTCATAAATGAATGATAAATGTAGGATTTAAATGGATCTAATCACACACACAGATGCAGGAGGAGTTTAAGATAAAGTGCTCCAAAATAAAGGTCATGTTGAGTGCTATTATGTACAAAGCTCACTCATTCACTTTCAGTGCCTGCTTTATTCAAGTTGGTGGTCAGAGTAAATCTGGAAGCTCTTCAGGGAAAACACTGGCCATGAGGCAGGAATTAGATGCTAGTCCATCACACACATTCACAGCAGGGGCAGTATATTTTATCCACTGATTGCCATATTTTTGGGTGGTGTGAGGAAAGTGTAGGAGCCAGAGGAAACCTATACGGAAGCCGTAAGATCGGTGAGGCCACATTCTTTCCTGCTTCATGACCATACCACTGTCAGGGATTCAAATATTAATCAAATGTGAGCAATACAGAAAATGTAAACCTTAGACACCAAAACATGAACTATGACATGAATCGCAAGGGAAAAGACTTAGACTAGATCAAGTATACATAGACTAGATCAAGGGTGTCCAATCTTATCCACAAAGAGCCAGTGTGGGTGCAGGTTTTCTTTCCAGGAATGCAGGAGTCAAAAGGACATTTGCAGACCTTTGCAGGTCAAAAGGTGCCAGTGCACAACAAGGAAGAATGACCATATCCTCCCTCTCCTGACCAGTTAATATTCACATTAATATAGAGCCCTCATTGAGATACATTTTAATCATCCTGGCAGTGAGATCGGATTAGATGCACTATGACTAATTGATCAGTCAATTAAAAAAACACTCAACAATGACAAAATTCATCCCATATATACAATAAATGCTTGCTATTTAATAGGTAAATTCCCTAGATGCAAGCAAGCTCAAACACCAGACGATTTAGGAGCTGCTCTCTAAGCACAGACACACAATTCTGCTGAGGTAAGGCTTCCTGAAAGATCACATTACAACGTGTTTCAGCATTTCTCCTCAGAGAGAGAGAGAGTGGGTAGAGTACAGTCATCCAGCCTGGCAGTGATTAATGAACTAAAACAGAACAGGCTGCTGCTTTACTGAAATATTTCTTAGAACTTATGTCCATGACAAACCATAAACTGTCAAAACAATTGCAAGATATTTCAAGTAATCCACTATGTTTCTTTATTTTATTATTTATCCAGTAACCTGTCAATGTTTGTAAGGCATGTGTAGCATGTTCTTTGCTGCTAAATGAATAGCTACATACTGTAATGATATTATTATATTACCGTCAAGAAACTTTGTCAAATGACCAACAATTCAAACGCTACAATGTTCATTTACGATATGAATTCAGATTTTTTTTTTTTTTTTACAATTTCATTCTTTAGAAGATTTTTGATTAATTCATACAGCTATAGCACTGAAACCACCTAGCTAATATTGTGTAGGTCTTCCTTGTGCTGACAGAATATTGTTGCCATGAAGGTGTGTAAAGTACTTGGTCTGCAACAATTTTTTTAGGTAAATGGTCAAAGTAACATCCACATGAAGGTCAGGTTTCCCAGCAGAACATTTCCCAGAGCATCACACTGCATCTTCTGACTTGCTGTCTTCCCATAATGCATCCAGGTTGTATTTCTTCCCAAAGCACACATCCGACCTTAGGCAACTAAAAAATTTTTTTTTAAAAATCATCAGATCAGGCCACTAACTTCCATTGGTCCAGTTTTGATGCTCCCATGACCTATAGATGCTTCTACAGAGATCCATAAAACCACTTTGACTGCTCTGTGGCTAAGCTGCAATGCTGTATGTGTTTTAAAATCATATCCAGCATTAACTTTTTCAGCAAATTGTGCTACAGTAACACTTCTGTAAGATCTGACCAGAACAGCTAGCCTTCTCTCCCCATGTGCATCAGTGTGCCCCAGACACCCATGACCCTGTGGCCATCACAGCTTGTACATTGTGAGGTGTTCAGATGCTTACACTTGCCCATATTTCCTACTTTCAGCACATCAACTTTAATAACTGAATGTTCAATTTGTTGCCTAATATATCCCACCCCCTGACTGGTGCCATTGTAATGAGATAATTGTGGTTTTAATGTAATGGCTGATCAATATACACTGTAACAACACAGTAAAAACCTCTACTTAAGTGCTGACATTAAATTTTGCATGATTTACAGACCAAGATATGACCCAAGATATAATATCAGAGAGTAAAGCAAGCACATCCTTGCTTAAACCTTGCTGTTGAATAGTGGCAATTCATTTACAATATAACAGAAATGAAATAAAATCACGCTGTCATTTCTATTCTGTTTCACATGTGCTGTAGACTACACAAGTCCTCCAGCCACTTGACCAGTGTGACACTCCAAGCCCTGAGGGATGTCTTCAGAATAAAAGTCAATATCTGCGCCTTCTGACAGCTTCTACTCAGTCATCTGATCTGTCCAGAAAGATTAACGATGTATAATGGAAAATGTAGGTTCACAATTAGATAAATTGATCACAGTGTGTATATAAATACTGTATATCAAAATAAATTCTTTGGTAATCTTTAAGACCTGCTAGTAACTTTGTTTCATGGCTGTCTGCATTACACCACTTGGCTTTATAATCTGTCCATAATTTATTCTGTACACATGTCATTTTTACCCAACGTCAGAACCTCAACTATGTACAAGAAACAAAGACTCTAAACAATGCATTATGCTGGAATTTAAAGAACAGCCTAATAGCCGTAAAGATTAGAAAACCTTGACATGTTTCTTATTAATTCACTCTTTCTATGCAGAGAGCTATTTAAAAGCTCGATGAAAGTCAATGTTCCTTAAACATAGGGCATACTTTCAACAAGCAAATTTTCTATATCTATGTGCTACTGGATCTGGGCTGAAAACTACAAGCAAAAACAGGCCATGTCAGTAAACAGAACTGGGAATAGTGTTAGAATCATTAAGCCGTGCAGCATATAGTTCTTTCTGGACACAAGGTGGCAGTATTCCATTAGAATTAACATACAGAGCATGTAGGCATCTCAGGCTCTCAGGCATCTGCCTCTGAAATCCCTCAGTAAGAACATTGACTCTCGTTGACCTCAATGAATCAAAGCATTGCCATGATGATGTGCTTTGATTTGTCGGGAGGCTGCTGTGGGCGGCGTAGGTAGGTCAAAGCAATCCATGCGCAGAGCATAACTTTTCATCCCAAATTCAAAAGCTTGGATGACATATAGACTACTACAGGCTCTGGTGATAAGCCTGCTCTGCTCAGGAAGGATAAAACCAGGATGGGGGAAATGTCAATGTATATTTAACTGGTTTATTACAACTCAGGGCTGTTGCCTTTTAAATACACAGCATCATTTGTATAGTGGAATTTGCTGGAAAATCATTTCCATATTTTGAACTATTGCTTCAAATGTTTAAATGTTTGATTTCTGAACAAAACTCATATTATATAATATACATGTCAATTCCTTCATGTAATGTTTTTAAATGAATAATTTCCTCAGATTTTAAGTCATTTATACCGAATTTAAATGTTACATTTGTTAGAGTTTAGATTAAATATATACGTAAGCCCTACAATTGTAAAATGACAACTTGTGGTGCGCAACGAGTATTAAATAATTTCAAATAATTTATGCTTTTAAAATGACTTTATTTTTTTTCAACATCTTAACCATAATTACTCATAGGAAATAGGTAATATATGGTAGCACTTGGACAAGATGAGAGTGTACATTTTACATGTTCACACCTGTTTGTATCAGCAACTAATTATATTTCCTCCTTCTGTATTAATCAGATTTAATTTAAGAGGTCTTTTTACGATCTTAATCACTTTCATCACTGACTCGGGCAAAGCTTGACTTTGATTAGTTACCCAGTGGATTCTGTGGACTACTGGACTCGGTGGACTTTCCTTTGTTTTACGCATTTTAATAAAAATCTCTAAATCATGTCATGGCCATTGCTGTGGGTAGTTTGTAGAGGTTAACTCTCTTGGTAAAGAATGGGACTATAATGGCTGCTGTTGTATACATGTATAAAACATGTATAATATAGATTGTACCTCGTAAAAGAAAATATAACTGAACAATAGAGTTGTTAACTGTGCAAAGCTGTGGTCTTAGTTAATATGTAAACATTTATCTTCTTAGCAAAATATGTTTGTTCATAGAAAGAAAAGAAAATCCCCTGGAATAACACTGGAAACTGACTGGTACAAGTGTTTGCCAAGTTTAGTAATGTTATTATAATAACAGGCAGGAAACAGTGCTTTGTGTCATAAGAACAGTCAGATTTTTTATTTTTTATTATAAAAAGTTGTCATCATCATCATCATCTTCTAAAGATGGAAAACAAATATGTCAGTTCAGGAATTCGGATTCTACATTTTATTCCCAACTTTTAGTCCCTCTAATTGAGGTTGTAATTTTGAGTCAAGACATGATTCTTGATTCAAATAATGCTTGCCTAAGTGGTCCTCATTTTTCCTAAGTTATTTGGAGTCTTGATGAGCAGCATGAACTGGGTTTATTTGTGCTGGCCTGGTGCAAGTTGGTTGGTTGGTTGTTTAGCTGATATACTTACATTGTTGGTTAGAAGCAAAATCTGGGTAGGAATTGATGCCTTAATATATTTTCCCTGGCAATCAGAACAACACTAAACAGTTAATATTGGGCATATATATATGTGAAAGGGGGCAGATAGCTCTTTCCTATGAGTGTGTTAATTTGCCCTATTGCCTGGTTTCACACATCTCTGAGAAACACTTTAATCTTCACACTTCCAGGTAGTTAGATGTGGTGTGAACCGGGAGAGCTGGATGGTGGAGGAGAATTGGCAGATTACCAAATTATAGATACAATTAATGGAAAATAAAAAAAATTACTCGTCTCCACAGCTTGTATGAAAATGTTTAAATAACTAAACTCATACTGAGCAATGCACAAACTTCCACTTTTATCTCTGATCCCATCTCTAATCTATTTTACAGTTGTGTAGTCCAGTTTTATTACCCTGAAGCTGCTTTCTTATTGCTTTGTCTTAATGCAAGCTCTGGAGTCACTCTGAGAAATAAGAGATTTTCCACCACTTCTCTAAGGATAACTGAGAATTCTGCTTCATTTCTATATGACTTCGACAAGTAATTTTTTTTTCCATTTGTCTCCATTTATGGCAAAAACAAATATGTGTCAGAGGGCAGAATAGTTTTTTAAGCCAATTTTTGTGAGATTTTGTGTGTGTGTGTGTGTGTGTGTGTGTGTGTGGGGGCTAGCATAGTGGTTAAGTGTCCTAGGTCACACAAGCTCCCACAGCTGGGCCCCTGAGCAAGGCCCTCAATTGCTCAGTTGCATAAAATGAGATATAAATGTAAGTTGCTCTGGATAAGGGCATCTGGCAAATGCTGGAAATGTGTGTGTGTGTTGCTCTCATGTTGCTGTGATAAACTTTTCACACATGCAATTAAAACAAGCAGAATGCAAAACATACAAATAATAAATCAAGCTGTACTGAGATTAAAGGTACTGAGCTGAACTACTGTATGTTGGTAGTCTGTTTTTTTCCCCATAATATTAAAACCTCATTTTTTCCTTGCGCTACGTTTACAGAGGGATTTTATGGGCAGACACTGTCCTCCTGTTTCACACCAGTCTTCTGTAAATAAATGAGCTATTCAAAAGCTTAATTACAAAGAAAAATTACTTCCCCTGGTGCTTTTTGTATGAGTCAGTGGTTACATCCATCTAAGACATCTAAGAATTCCTCCAAACCACATTACACCAGCGTGCAATCATAGACCTCTGGGATTAACAGAGAACATTTGCTTATTTGCCACTGACTATAAGATTACACTGTGTTTTCTGCTTGGCTGCATGCCTGTTCTCCACTTCCCTGGGCCAGTATTCAGCGTGTTTGAGCACTGGGGCGGTTCAATTGCTGACTTACTGGCCAACAGGGACATAATCAAACACACTGCTCCCCTCATTCACGCTACAACACAAGTGTGTGCACAACTCATAACAGGGAATGCCGTGTAGAAGTGTGTAGTGTCTCTACTACAGAACATTCAGAAACATGCTGCTCATCTGATCCATAAGTTCTTTTATATGGCTCTCACATGTCACTGAAGCAAGACCCAAGCTGATGAAAACTCTGCCATCAGACTGTGCTTCAGAACATAAACACGTGTGATGTTAGCATGAAGATAGGGTGAGATTCAGTGTTCTCAAACTGAGAGGTGGTACATGCGCACAAATTGCTTACTCAAGTTATGGGTTTCATTGCTCAATTTATAAAAGATAAAGTTAAAGCACAGTTTTAAATGTTTTATTTTCCCTAAAGCACAAAAGAACACAATTAATTAATTGGAAATTAACACACGTTTTCTAGAGAAAAACAAAGGAATATGCGTAAGCATTAACTAAAGCCACGAATGGAAAAAATACAAAAAATTGTAATCAATGCGTAATTGAAATGATTTTCCCTTTATGGAGTAAATTGCATAATGTCATAATGGATATTTTTAACATGGCACTTAACACTTTATGTTATTATTTACATGGCTTATTTTCTTTGATAGCCTATGCGGGTTAGAAACATGGTTATCAAAGCGGTAGATGCAGCATTTTCTTTCCTGAAGTAAAATAGTTTCAATCCAGCATACGAGACTAACAGATAATCAGTCCATATGAATGTTTTAACTATAGTTAATAAATCAAGAGAAAGTGCCCAGGTGTGTGAATAACCTGGAAAAAGAATGAATGATATCATGTATATTTGAAGATATAATAAAACGCAGGGATTACAAAAACATTACAGTAATATAGACAAGTAAAGTTTGAATTCCCTTGTAAAAAAAAGAAGACTCGAAGCAAGATTAAGATCCATGTACAGGAGATTTATTACAAAATATCACAAGATCAGAATCAATAGATGGCTCAAAAATCAAAGTGTACAATATAAAAGAGGTGACCCAAATTAATCAGAATCCTGGCACAGGTCAAGACATTATAAGTGTTAACAGACAAATCCAAGGGATAGTTAAAAAATGTGAGAACTGGTAAGCAAGTCAAAGTTATATAAGGACTATTGAGGCAGAACGTAATAATCCAATGCAATTCAATTCAATTTTATTTGTATAGCACTTTTAACAATTGACATTTACTCACAGTAGCTTTACAGGAATATAGAAGTTCAGAATAATGAGACTGTGATTAAATAATGTCCTTTCACAACTGTATATAGTCAAGTGGACTTGTGTAATTATGAGCTTGTGAGCATGATTTTGGAGTATGATTACGAGTATGAGCATCAGCTTGATTTCTGGAATCATTATAGTTTAAACACAAGTTCTTTCCTGCTGTAGACATCATGGCAACAGCAGTTCAAAGCCACTGTCATAGTCTCCAAGGGGAACTATCAACAACAATTATAACAGTATTGTATTGTTCATCCATCCATTTGTTTTCTGTACTGCTTTTAATACATAGGGTCACAGGGATCCCAAGGGATTTAGGGTGCAAGGCGGGGGCCAACTTGGACAGCGTGTTAACTCGTTGTTAGCCCACAATTTCACATGCACTCTTACACTTTATATAGAATTTTGAGAACCCAATTAACCTACAACACGTGTTTGGTCTGGGGACAAATCCGGTGTACCCAGAGGCAAGCTCCATACACACAAGGCAGAAGCATGAATTAAAGCTTCAGCCCTGAAGGTACAAGGCAGACATGCTAACCACCACTGAGTCCCCTGTGTATTGTATTGTACTACAGAATGTGAAACTCCTGTATATATTGCAATGTGTTGTAACAATTTTTTGCACTGTATTGTACAGTATTATAATATTACACTGTATTACTGTATTGTATAATATTGTACTCTTTGGTCAATGTGCTGTCCTGTAATATGCGTGACACTACACCAAGTTGGAATATTCCTGTTGTCTCTGTTCCTTCCCAAAGGACTGAAGACTTATTGAAAAATGTTTACAGCATGATAACACATCTTTGTAATGGTCTGCACTGTAATTTTACTGTTCACAATTTTACTTTTTCAGTTTGATTGTGTAGTTACAAACTAGATCACATCAAACAGCATTATTTTTGATCTGGTGAACCCTGTGTCCTGCACTTTTTATTGTTTATCTTCTATCTCTAACAACCTTCTTACAGGTTCGGTATTTACCTCCGTGTTGCTGTACATACTTTTGTAGTTACTCTGGATAATCAGGGTCATGGAGGTGTGATGTGGCCCAATGCAATGCAGAGAGACGTGACAACCCTGAAAAGTATTTTATTCCTTGTATATTTTATTCCCAGAATATCATGACTGCTAACATTACCCCCTCACCCACTTTTTACCTATTAAAGAATGGCACAACATTTAACGTTGTGTATTCTTCAAAAACGTTATCAGTAAATATTTATTTATGCACCGTCCTTTTTCTTTATCACTTTTTCATCTTCATCTGATATCACAAACCATGTACACACAAATCAGGAGAGGTTAGGGTTAGGGTTAGTGTGTTAGGGTTTTGAGTAGTTTTGAGCATTAATGTTTGAGGGTTTTTCTGACAAACCCTATATTTAAATATGCAATTGCTGGCAACGAAAACATAATAAGGTCTGCTATTATAGATGAACAAAGTTTTATCAGCTAACAGTCAAATAGACTACATGGTAACAGGATGTTGTGTTTTCCCAAAGGTCATGTCCTCCTTCTCCAGCAAATATTTGTTAACATGCTGTACCAGAGTCACTTAGGAGAGGTGGAGAACACTACGGACTCTTCTTTCCAAGAAAAGTAAATAGGAGAGTTATTATCACATGTCATCATGACAGGGGTTTGGAAGCTGATGAAACATTGATCTGCTTATAACAGATGGTTTAGCAAATCCTAACATATCTCATGAAATACAATCCCCCGAACACACAAACACACACAGGCTCTGACATAGCCTCCCATCCCATCCCTGCAAGGACAGCATTAAATTTTAAAACAGAATTAATAGTTTGGCCACTTCACCAGCAAATTGAATATGTCCACTCCCTGTCTGTTTGCCTGATGCATTTGGGTGCCAGAAATTGAGTCTCTACATTCTCCATTGGTAGATTGTGTACCAAACTCTTGACATACCTACTAGGTGACCTAGTTCAGCTACAGTACAGAACACATTGTCTGGTGCAACAGAGGAAGAGTTGTGTAATTAGTTAATATAATTAATTGAAATTAGATTTCATCTGGAGGCAGTTTGGTTTGGCTGTTTTTTCCCCTCTGGGATATAGTGGAGTATAGGGATGCAGTAGCAGGAAAGTGTGAGATACCGGCACTGGGGTGATTGGCTTGACACGCTTGTCAGATTGTGTTCTCAGCCTCCCCAAGCAATAAGAAATGACATGTCTCAAGCTTTTTTTGTAAGCAGGTTTGTAAAATTTGTGAGTTAATTTAATAACTTGAAGTATTAAAAATCACCAAATAGCTTATAACCTAATATCAAGGAATTAACTGAGTCAAGTAGAAGCCTGACGTTTGATGCAGTCAAATCTTTACTTTCTAACATTCTATGATTATGACGTGTTTCATGTTTGTAGTTCTGACTTATCTCAAACCCAATCTTGCTTATTTAATCACTCATGAGTATCCTACTTACTTACTTTAAACCTTTCTTGAAATTTCCAAGCATTTCAACATAACACATGCAACTACACAAAGTAATGAGTATTATCATGTTGAAGGATATAATGCATATATTAAAATGATAAATACTAAATAATATTATATAATATTAAACCATAGGTTCTTAAACCTTTTTTGTGGCAGGGACTGCACTATTAGCAGACAAACCGTCTTAACAGAGATTTATTTTATGAAACATTAGAAAAGTTTGAACAATTTATTGCAGCTATTGAGCTTTTTATTCGTAAAATTTCTATTGACAGAAATCATTAGTTGCAAGTTGATATTATTTTCATTTATTAAGGTTTGGATTACACTCATTTAATTAAATTAACCGGTCAAGTAAGATAAAAACTATAATAATTGATTAACATTTAAACAATTGTAATGTTTATTAAAATCAGATACACCAGCAAAGCTTCAGTGACCCCTGGGGTCCCCTCTAAGCTAGACAACCGCACAGATGAAACTGTCACCATGATGCTTGCTATATTAAATCAAACATATCTTTATATAGACCTAATAAATGTCAATAGGATGTTAGAAAATTTGACAGGCCCTTTTTTTTAACTTACATACTTAAGCAGTTAGGAGTAAAACGGATAAAATATAAAGTTTTTTTTATTCATTTCCTTAATATGAGTGTTGAAATTTTCATGTATTAACATATAAATTAAAAAGTACTGTTTCTACATCTTTTGGCTTGGATGAAGGGCTCCCCTACATCCTGCATCCCAATATAAGTCCTGCTTAATACATTATTTTACATCATTTCAACTTCACATAATGGGTGAATGTCATCATAAATATGTGGTGGTTTGGGAAAATCTGTTAAATGTTATCCACTTCTGGCAAACAATGAAAATTTTGACCTAACTTATTTTTCCTATTTTGCCTAACATACTTTGGTACCATAACTTCAAGAAACCAACATGAAAATGTTTTTACTTAATGGAGAAGTTTTAAACTTTGCCTACATTGCAAAGATCATGCTGTGTACAGCTGTAGTGGATGTCTAACAAGCATGCTGGTCTTTCAGAAAATGTCTAAAACCTAGAAGTGTGGTCATCTCACAAAGTGAATGTCTTGATTAGGAGTTTGTGAATAGTTGCATGCTGTGGTGACTCAAACAGTAAACAAAGCAGTTTTGTAGTCAGGTTGTGAAAATCCTGCACCACAGCTGGAATGGAATCTAGAATTAGGTTTGGCATTACAATATTTTTTAATGTTTTAGAATCTGTAATGGAGCCAAATCTAAAGTCTCAAGTCTACCTGAAAACACATAATTTATTTGTGATGTTCTGAGTTACATTAATCCTGACTTAAAAGCTGAGCTCTGAGAGGAGGATTAAATACTCATGCCCACAATTAGCACTGTCTAATATAAGTGAAGATAATTTTGGTCAGTATAAATTAAAAAAAAACACAGCATGTACCTTGATATAAGAATTTCCAATATTTATGGTAATCTGCTAACTCATATAAGTTTGCCTTCTGTGGGAAAATATATATATGCAATGATGGGGACAGAAATATGCCGAAATGCCTGCTCTATTTATTGCCTTGCTTCCAGCAGGTTCAGGGAGAGAGGTTTTTGTTATATTGCAACAAATCTCAAAAGGTTTGAGACTCACTTGTAGACCATATGACCTGTAAATGAAAAAAGAAACTTTGCTGTTATCCAGGTCTCCCCTCTGAGACAATAAGTCATTTTTAACTCTATTTTGGTCAGCAGGAATAATGTGTCCACAATTGCATAGAGAATGGTGTTATAGCAGAGTTTCTGTGCATAACCCCTTCATTACAAAGCTCACTGCACATTTGAGAGGTGGTGCTGGAGTCACAAGCTCTGTGGAAAAAATTGATACAGCAAAAGTGGGTCATATTCTTCATCAGGTGGCCAAGTTCATGACACCAAGAGAAAGCTTGGTCCCTACAGTGAGCGGGTTCAGTGCCTCAGTTATCCTGTGTTCTAGCAGAGACATCATGTTTTCAGATCGTCCATCCGTCCAGTTGTCTTTCTGAATATTGTTAAGTATCACAAAAACAAATTGTTAAATGTTTGTAAAATTGATTTGGAATTATCATTATAACCATCAGATTAAAGTGCATCGATTTTAGAATCGATCTTTAACAGGGTCGAGGTCACAGCAAGGTCAAATATCTGAAAGTTCAAGACTTGCTGGTTGGCTGTATTTTCAATTTCATTAATAAACATAAATAACCATCTCTGAGATTAGAATAGACTGTTTCTAGGGAAAGAAATATAAAACTAGGAAATAAATTCAAGAAGAATTCAGGAAAACAAGATAATCCCTGTTCAGAACTGGCCTCTGTTAAAAACAGAAATAAACTTCCTGGTCTTCTACAATGTCTTCCAGCACTATCGTCTATGTGGTTGTGTTCCATCAATTTTTTTTTATTCTTTTGTTTTTCTTCATGTAGGCCTATGCTGGATGATGCAGTTCAGGATTTGAGTCAATTATTGAATCACACTATACTGTAGTCCAACACCAAATGTGCTCCTGGGATTGGACTTGCATCCGTGTTTCAGCCTTGTGAGATGTGACCCCACTCCACAGTCTGGTGGATATTCTAGATAAATCTTGAGTAATAGATACTTCAGTCTATTTTATGGAAGTTTGTGTATGCAGAATATAACTAAGCAAATCAAATTATTATGCCTGATTACCTTTAGCCTATGATCATCTAACCTGATGCTCTAGTGGTTTAAGAGAGCTCACTGAAATCTTTACTCATGTAGAGGATGTTAATTAAGCTTTGACCTTTACAGTCACCGGATATACAGTAAAGCTAATTGAACCCCAATTGAGACCTTCTGAAGATGTGTTTGCGTTTATACAATGCATCACAATTATCGTTAAAAAAAACCCTATGCGTAACTTTATAAATATTTTAAACAGAAAATTATTCATTGTGTTTTTCCATGTTTAGAAATTTATACACGCACATACACTATATATTATACTATATTATATATTTATTTATATATTTTTGCCATTTTGATTTAAAGACCGTAGTCAGAGTACCAATCGTTATAAAATCATTTGAAAAAGGAACAGAGAAAATACCTTGATTTTTAACGTTTTGAGTGTGATTGAATAATAACAGAAAAATTAAAACAGACAAGAACACTATCTGTGATTTACTAAAGACTTCAGGGTGTTTAGAGTTTAGTTCTTTGCTTTTGGAGTTATAAATGCCTAGAGCGCTTAAAATATATCAACATTATGAACTTGCTGCCCCTCATATAGAGGAATTAAGCCATGTGTACGCTCTGATGGTTACCTGTAAATTTTGCTCTGACCAAGATACGTTACTGTATCCTAGCAAAGTACCTGCATCAATAGAAAAAACAGCAAACAACCTTCAATAATCTTACGCTGCAGGCTTGTGAACCTCCGCCTACACGTCTGCTCGAAGAAGCAACCTTTAAGAAAGCCATCAACATGAAATCTCAGGTTGTAATAGACTCAAAAGCACCTAGACAGAGCCAGCCTGGGGTTGAAGCATTAAACACACAACAAATAAAGCAGAAAAATCTAACCAATACCAGTACCAGATTGTGAACTCTTCCTAGACAAATGTACTTGCTTCATTGGAAAGTAAAAAAAAATAAAGGAAATGTTTGATGATAACACTATAAGCATGTTGTGAAGCATTTGAAGCTCTCTAGAGCTCTGGGAACGCACATCACTCCAGCACTCCAGCAATCACAACTGGCCCTGATAGCCTGAGAGAGAGAGAGCGAGAGAGAGAGAGCGAGAGAGAGTGAGAGAGAGACTTTTATGGAGAGTGAGGTCAAGTTTTTAAGCTTGTGTGTGTGGCTGCTGCTTTGTGTGTTTTATAGATGTCATGGTTCAGCCTTCCACTGCAGCCAAGTACATGCTGTTCCCTGAGACAGAGACAGAATTCGGCACAAAAATTCTCAACATGGAGAGTCCAGAGAATACACACACACACACACACACACACACACACACACACACACACACACACACACACACACACACACACACACACACACACATTTACTGTCCCAGTACTGTTCTCCAGTCCACTGGTGTAATTAAACTAATTAATGCTATATCTATGCCTAAATCTAACCTTCCTTTAACCTCAGTAACCAGAGGTCAAACATTTGGCTTTGATTTGTGTAAAAAAGCATTTAACATTTTTTTCTGTTAGCAAGAAGCCAAATGTCCTTAAAAGGTGAAAACAGTAAGATATTTCTGTCCTTGTGTGGACATAAACACACTGTTACATCACACTACATACATCAGGCAGAGAAGCAATCAGTGATTTTTTTCAAAGTTTCAAAACATTTTACAACAATTTGCACAACACAATACGCTGTTGTAATAATGTACAATTACTCTAGTGTACTACATGTGGAAAGCTGCCGTTGTTGTTGATGGTTGATGACAGCAGTATTTATTTTTAAGCACACCTATTTCACTTCATCAAACTTTTACTAGCAGTCAGTTAACTGCTGCAATTAAACTATAAATGAATGCACTCATTCCTGGTTAACCTTTGTGTTCCTGAATTGAATTTCTCCCACCTTTCTCCCACCTGAATCTCTCTCTCTTTCTCTCTCTCTCTCTCTCTCTCTCTCTCTCTCTCTCTCTCTCACACACACACACACACACACACACACACACACACACACACACACATTCATATAGTGAAAGATGCTTTACTCATATAGTCTCATTCTTTCTCTTTGTCTCTATCTTTGTCTCTGTCTCTGACTGTCTCTCTCTCTTGACAGGCTTTATAGTGTTCAGTAAATGTTTGCACAGATGGCTTCCAAAAATGCTGGAAGCTAAAACGAAAACATGAGCCTAAAGCCAGAACACACACACACACAAACACACACACACACACACACACACACACACACACACACACACACACACACACACACACACAACTGCATGTCTAAGAACTATGCTGCTTTCATAAATCCTTTATCTCCACTGGGCTTTGAGCCCGAGGCACCTTGTTCATCTTCTTGGAGGACACTCCACAGACTACCAAAGAACCATCCAAACTGGAGAGGCCTTTTGAGATTACATCACAAACATTCCACCACAGGCATCCCAAAAACACACCAAACATCAATCCTGAGCGACGAAAACAAGGTCTGCTTTAAATTACCATGATCAAAAACACCACTCAAAGCGGGTAGAACGACTGCATCCCAAAACAAGATAGGCTCATACAGAATATATCAGTATCCTCCGTTAGTCACCAGGGCAAATTAACAGGAGGGAATGTGTGTCTCCATGATGAAAAGACATTGTTTCGTTCGCTACATTCAATCAGTAGTGATCTCTGACAATTGTTGAGCTACAACTTCTGAACTGATTGATATTTTAGCCCACAGTGCTGTTTTATGTTATTTTCTCACATATGACATGTTGCATGGTCCTACTTGTTTTAAACAAAGCCTGTCAATTCAGTGCAGGATGGAAACAAAGATCTTAGTTCCTTTTGAAGGAGCTTCCTGCTGCTATTTCACGGGGGCCTTCATTTTCCTGTTCTTCTGTACTTGCTCCCATTCAGACATCGACCCCCAAAAAAATCTCAAAACAAACACAAGACAAATAAATTACCTGCAACACCACCACAAGGATGGAATATATGAAATAATTGGAGCCCGATTCAACTATACAGACGTCCTGAACTTACAAATAAGCTCACTAAAAGTAAATATACTGCCACAAGATTCTCAGCACAAGCAGTATGTGAGTGAAGGTGTTAACGTGAAACAAGGACATCTCTAGGATTTAAAATGTCAGGGGTTTATGCCAGAAGGTGGAGGTTTTTAGGTGGATCCATGGATATATTCCCTCAGAAGAATCATCATTCTTGTGTATTAAGATCACCACTGAGGATTTAACTGAACCCAGGTCAAAACTTCTTCATTACCAAATTATACAGTATTTATATAAGTAAATAAAATGTGGGTTGTTAAGGCGCAAAACATATGCCATTTAATATGTCTCTATCTTTCCATGACACACACTTACTCATTAGTGCCTCTATATTTGTCGCTGTCATTCCTTCTAACGACAATACTTCTTTTTAAATATAATATTCTCCATTTTTATTCTCCATTCAGTTTATATCAAGCTTTACAGAATGACCTCAAACACCCACAGACACTGACTGAATCATTATAACATAAATGTCAACAGCAAACAAAAGCATATGTTTTCATCTGAGGGCTTTGAAGTTTTTTCTTTTTCATGGTTCAGAATAATAATCTATATTTTAAAATGAATTGCTAATATTGTCTATCGTGACACAAAAAAGGCATTCTCTTGACACTGTCACTATCACGACATGATTATGTATACTCGCTTAATTATGATTATGATGAGGCTTTTATACAACACTTCTATAAACATGAAATGATTATCGAGTAACTGATATTTTGGACACAATGTGACATCATGTTCTGTTTATTTTTGTATATTCATGTTAAAAGTGCTGCTGATAAAACTGCCATCGCTGTTAATTTTTCAACTGACAAGCTTTCACATTTTAAGTCAAAAGTTTTGTTCCTGAAAAGTAGCATATTCCATGTCTGCTGATGATGTCACTGACACTATTTTAGTAACAGTTTCAAACCAGGAAGTGAAATCTTATGTGACAAACACAAAGAAGTGCCATGACACACAGTAGAACATCCCAGTGTGGCTTTAGGAAAGTTAAGCACTCTTAGATTGCTGCCTGACCAATCAAACTGTTTTATAATGTTGTGTTAGTCCAATCCTCATCACTGGGTATCACTCATACAATACGGAAACAAAAAATGTATCCGTACATTAATATATTAATTAAATGGTATTGGATATTGGACTGGTGATCGGAAGGCCGTCTCTTGGTGGGTTCTTAAGCAAGGTTCCTAATTCTCAGCTGCTCAGTTGTATAAATGAGATAAATACAAGTTGCACTGGATAAGGATGTCTGCCAAATACTATATATGTAAAATTTTGTTTTTGTCAGAATAATGTTCATTTAAATATAAGAAGTTTTATTAAAGTAAGTATTGATAGATAGGCTTCACACCTTATAATAAAGAGTAGAGTAGAGTAGAGTAGATTAAAGCGTACTTTATTAATCCTTAAGAAGAAATTTGGTGTCACAACAGCCATAAGGACTTTAAAAATTGCATGAGTTATTATAATTTTAGATATGGATTAGACAGCACATAGTCCGTACATTTTTTTAACTTACAGTGAAAAATCATTTCATACTAATGACTTGAAAGAATCCAAAACAAAACCATAAATGAAGACGAATAAAACTAGAAATTCATTAAGGAAATGTGGAAATAGTGGAAGTAGTGGAAGAAGAGATGTGTAACTTAGGTAACTGACATGATGCAAGTTCTGAGCTGAATTACTAGAAGATTTAATGCACTATTTCACCATTTCACTTTATCATTTTCAGCTCTATGAGCTTTGCCTTATTGAGTTTGGTCAGTTTAATCATTTATGAATGATTTGCATTTTCCATGTACATGCATGAGTACCTGTATGTAGAAGTTTTAGTTAAAAAAACATTTATAATTAACTTTTTAAATATATTTAAAACAGCGTGTGCTTAAAATTTTTACTAACACTGTATAGCAAGTTATTACTTGAAAAAGGTTCTTAGAACATTGCAGGAATTTTGAGAAGTTTACAGCAGTTTCTTTAAACCTGATGATTATGTACTAAACACTCTTGTACAGATGTCCGATCTCCTGCTTGACTGAAAAAAAAAAGCTTAACCCAATCTAGGCTTTTCCCTAACAGTGCTTACACCGTTCCAGTGAGTGAGTGTGTGTAGAGATAAATATCTTATCAGTGTTGGCATCAGAAAGTGAATCAGTCATAATTAAATGTATTGCAGTAGCAAGGGTAGCTTTCGAATAATGCATTACACTTCCAGTAACATAGATGTTCTGAAAAAGCAGAACAATTCTCTCTACAGTTCATTTTTTTTATATTGTGTCATAAATTGTCCAATGTTCTGCAAACACAGAAAGGATGACTGCTTTGTTTTTTTTAACGACTAGACATTTAGGGATTTAGCAACAACCCTTTGGAAACAAACTTTTTTGCGATTGTTTTTTTCTCTTTCTATTTCTTTTTAACCAGATTAGCAACTATACCTTCTTTCAGATTTTGGGTAGCCTTAAATTTAAACAATATGTGCGATTGGTGGGGTGGGTGGTGGGGGTGGCTAGTCTGAAAACATTTGGTTCCTAAATGATTAGCTGTAGTGGTGCTTGTGCAGGAACAGATACAGTGTGCCAGATTCCATTACTTCATTCACCGTACTTGGACGGCTTGTTGCTTGCACACTTTGCCACAAAACTCGAATGATTCTCAGGATTTTTGGGTTTTGGATGGACTCTTGCTAAACCACTCCAAAAGCTCCTGGCAGCCACTGCTTTCCCATTCACACGCACACAGAAACTTTGGCCAGCGTCTCACGTCTGAAGTGCTGTGTTGAAAGGCCTTGCTTTAGCATCAATAAATAATATTTTATAGTTATGAGTAGTGTTTTACAGCAACTAAAACAAAACACAGTTGACAAAAGCAACTTATTAGACATTCCCTTTATATTTTTCATAAATATAAGCATCCTGTAACATTTACACTGAAGGTTTGTAAGCAAATGGGCCTTTTTAGGACAAACAAGCTTTACAGTAACATCCATCGAAATCAGGAGATCCATCAGGAAGTCAGCCATGTTATTCATGATGCTAAATTGTACAGAAATGTGGCATGGCATAATTCACATTACAGTATACAGTATGGCTCAGGCTTTACATGTATGGTCAATGATGGGGCTTAGTCACATGCACATGCCTTGAGTCATTCATTATCATAGTGCCACTGGGTTGGCTTATAAACACTGGATAAGTGCCAGAGCACATATGGTCAGTATGATGTTAGAACATCCATGATGATAAATTGGAAAGAAAATATTGACATCTGGAATAGCGTTGCCATGGCAAGATGATCCATTATCATCATGCAGCACAAAAAAGGAAGCCTGGAATAATTTCACTGTACAGCTACAGAGTGGCCCAGAGATAATGTGTATGCTTAATGATGTAAAAGATGTACAGGCTTTTGCTGTAGTCTCGATGCTTGGCCCCACCGATTGCTGCTTGCACCTACATTTATAATTTTGTTTTTCTTGACGTGCACTAAATAAGAAATTCGTTATTTTTACATAAAATATTCACACATTTTAATTGCTTCTATTAGTTTCACTGCACAATGTATAGAAATAAAATATTCATGAATCCAAATATGAAAAAATCTACATGCTCTCTGTTTTCATCCAAAAAACACATGCAGAAATACATTTTGTGTGATTGTAGGTATATGTAGTGTACTCAGTTCTGTTTTGTCTCTTGTAGTTCTGGGTTTTATGTAGCATCATGGTCCTGAAGGAACATTGTTTCATTTTACTGTGTACTCTACCGGCTGTAAGTGGCAATAAGTGACAATAAAAGTTTATTCTTAACTTTACTTGAAATATCCTTAAGTTGGCACACTGTGAAAATCCTGCTCATCCAGCCATGCCATCCTTTTTTTTACTACCCTTTTGCTATTTTGAAAATGTATTTTGCAATATTAGCACATTATCAGCACATCAGGTGCTAACAGCAATCTTTTATGTAGAACTCTTGCTACTACGTAACTACACAGTAATTGGTAGAATGCTTATTAATTTTAGTCCCAAAATGAATCATAAATGCTGAAAAACATTTAAATTAGAAATAATTAGAAACTAAAACAAACAAAACACCAAAAAACAACATATTTTGAACATCACATTTTCATGTTTATTTTTCCCCCAATTTGAGATGAAAAAGAATGAATGCAGTGTACAAAGACCTCATACAGGCATTATTTCTACTTCCTCTTACTATGGTTCAGCCTCTATTGAGACTTTGGTAGGGCAGAGAAGCCTGAAGTCAAGAGCTTCCTGAGACACGAGTGTCCCTGACTCCCTTCTGCTCTCAGACCTGCTTGGTCCATTTTGATGCACTATTTCAGGTTGAAGTTCTCATCATGATAACCATATGGTCACTGCTGCTGACGATGAAACTCAAGCCCAGCCCAGGGGAAACATGAGATTACTGAAGATGGTACCCCTTGGGTTTTGTACTCAGGTCTCCATCAGTGAATAGTCGATTTATGATTTGATTGATTTATAATCACACTATGACCCAGATGAGAATGAGTTCTTTTTCATGTCTGGTTCCTTTTAATGTCTCTTCTTCACGTCTTCTCAGGGAGGTTTTCCATGTCGCTGGCACCATTGACTTTCTGATTAGGGATAGATTCCTAAATAAAAAAAATCTGTGTAATTTTAAATGTGTATATTTCTTTAAAGCTGCTTTAGGACAATAACATTATTAAAAGTGCTGTATAAAAAAGTGAATTGAATTGAATTGAATAATTACACTTGACTTTTTTACCCAAGAGTCAGCCACAACATACAGACATCCAGCATAGAGTCTAGTAGCTTCGAACAGGTTTAGACATACCTTCATCTTTTAACAGTGGTTGAGGTGATATACAGAAGGGTTTACAGTATTTAGCAACATTTCCAGTCCAATTTGATCTAAAAAAAAACCAAAACAAAACACAAAAATCACAAAAGTCACAGACCAAAGACTTTTGTATTGGAAAACTGAGATAGTCTTTTTTCTCAGCCATTTATTGTGAAATGAGTATTTTAAGATATTTTAATATTATTATCCATTGTACAAACCCCCTCCCATTCCATGCATTATATCTGACATCAAAAAATATTATTTTCATCATAGGCACAATGTATGTACTGATATGTAATTATTAAATGTATACATTTTTCATATTAAATTCTGATTATTTGTTATTAAACAAAAAGAAATCTTGCTTATTGCAAGAATGCTTATTGCAGTTCCCATAATTTGAGCACTTGGTGATATAATAACTCTATTGCACAACCTTGAACAAAAACCATGGAAAAGTAATGATTAAATATTTCAGTGGAATTTTACATGCATGATATTGTATATCAGTACTTTATGGAGATTAATATGTGCTAACCAGTTGATATAAACAGTGGCGATTTTCTCAACCTGCCCTACGGACAAGCCACACCTGTTCTAGATTTCAGGCTCTTGCATATCTTCCTGCTTAAAACTATTTCATATGCAATGTGGTCTTTTTTCCTCCCATCCCATCTGTCTATACTGGAAAACTCCAAGATAGAGGTTTGAAAAATAAAGCACAATTTTATTCCTTTGCACTAGGAGCTAGCCTGGATCGTCACGGTGGAAAGGGCGAGCATGCTCAAAGCGAGAGATGGAGAAATTCCATGGCACGGACTGTGAGCTGCACAGAACAGCTTCAGAAGCCTTTGATCGTGTACCTTCTGAATCATTTACCGTGAAGACGAAATGCTCACTGAACATGCATGGCCAGCTGGAGATACGAATATCCACTGTAACATGGAAATCAGAATTACTCCTTAACAGGAGCCATTAAATTTTAAAAGGGCAAAAGGTTTAAAAGGAGGATGGGGATGCAGAGTTAATAGCAAATGGAGAAGCCTGTTTTATTCGAATTCGATTGAAGCTTGAGAAGTGACATGAGTACAAATTCTCATCGAATGATTGTCACAAATCAGTGTGACTGTGATAGTCAGAAAATGCCAACTCTTTGCTCTGATTGTGCACATACTGTAACAAGGTGGAAGATGGATAGAATGATGGGATGTGAGTTACACTGATAAGACTAACTAAAGAGACAAGATTTGGCATATGAGCTTTTATCCTGAATGTATTCTGTGTGTTTGAATGAAGTTTTGTGAAGAATGTCAGGATACGCTTCGACCTCAAGGATAAAATTAGTCTAATAGAAATGATTTCTGAAACATGACAGATTGGCCCTTTAGGTGATGAAACATTATTCATTTCAACTTTCAGATTTGATCCTTTTCAAGCCCAAATATTAAAACTTGTTTTCAATATTAAAATGTGTTTTTTTATCAAAACCTGCATTCTATAAAATATCAACTTGCTTTTAAACATTTTCATACATTTTTGTGTATCTGATTAGAGTGCAGATCCAGTGGTCAATCTATTTTTATTGCTGATAGTTTCATGCCTGTTGAGCCCATCTGAAAGCTTTTTTCGTTTATTTCCATGGAAACAAGCCAACCTGGCTACCTAAGGACCAGCCAAACTCATGCTATTCCAATGTCTGTCTTGACAAAAGGGCAAAAATTGTACATTTAACACAATAAACATGACACCAGAGAGCAACTACCAAACAGTAATAAAATCTTAAAATATTTAAAAAAAAAAAAAAAGTGTGAAAAACCTATCGAATGTTCCTGTCACCTTACATTGGCAAGTAAGACCTATGTGTTGAGATAAGACAAATCCAGCCACGTCGTTAAGAGTAAGCTGTAATAAAAGAAATATACTTGGTGCATTCTTAAAAGGAAGGCTTGGTATCTCATGTCTGTCTCTAATTTTGCATCAAGCTACAAGGCTAATGTTGTTAACAAATGAAAGTTTCATTTCAACCTTCAAACTTCAGGAGGCTGAAAACTAGGGAAAACTACACAGCAGATGAAAAGGGCTAGACATATTTAAAGATATAGCCTTCAATGCATTAAGTTAAACAGAATGAGTCATGGAAGTTTAAGGGACATATTCTGCAAAATTATTTCATCTAAATTTTA